>NW_006921826.1:4657738-4676808 GCF_000298275.1 Orycteropus afer afer | reverse complement strand
AAAATCATTTGGAGGAAAAAAAGGGGGAGACCAGGTTTGCTGGTCCAATAGAGCCTCGTGGAACCACTGAGACTATGGCCCCTAGCTGCCCTTCGGGTCTGGAATGGAACCCACACCTGTGGTTTCCAGCCAAACAAAAGACAGGCATATGAGTTGAACATTTACCTCAAGTAGATACACTTCTTGGAGAGAACAATCATGGGAGAAAGAAGAGGTGCTTATGCACAGGGAGACATCTCAGGGGGCGGGAGCCCATGTAGACACTGGGAAGAGGTAACTGGGTGGAGGAGATGGGAGGGGAGCTGTTGCATTATGGTAAACTGTGGTCAATGTCATGGGACAAAGTGTATGTGAACTGCTGTATGGAAAGTGAATTTGCTCTGTAAATCTTCACCCAAATTACAATAAAGAAAAATAAATTTAAAAAAAAAAAAAATTATTCAAGGCCCTTAACCAACTTACCCTGTCATATGTGTAATATATTTTCTAATAACTCTTTAGTATTATCTCTCATAGACATGAAAACTGATTCCACCCAACATAAATACACATTTTGACTCACAAAACTGGAAGTTTGAGTGGATGTCCTTTGTCAAGAAAAAACTCAAATAATCTCTTCCACTGTCTCTCAAAAAACCAAACCAAACTCACTGCCATTGAGTGGATTCCAATTCATAGCCACCCCTCCTCAGGTTTCCCAGGCAGTATGCCTATGGAAGTAGATTGTCAAGTCTTCCTTCTGAGGAGTGGCTGGTGGGTTTGAAGCACCAGCCTTCTGGTTAGCAGTCAAATGCTTCAGGCACTAAGCCACCAGTGTCTAAGGCTGGTCAAATGAAGGTGACCACAGAAGCAGGGCTCTGCATTGGTGAAATCACCAGTTATCTAAAAGCTCTTCTTATCTTTTAATTCCAAGAATTAAATTGTTTAGAAAAGCACTAGAATTTCTGTCCAACACTCCCATTGTTTCTTTGATGATGATGACTATGATGATACCCTAACAGAGCTCTGGTAGCATAGTGCCTAAGGCACTTGACTGCTAACCAGAAGGCTAGTGGTTCAAACCAACAGACCACTCCTCCTCGGAAGGAAGATGCGGTAATCTACTTCCGTAGTGATACTGCCTAGGAAACCCAAGGAGGGGTCGCTATGAGTCGGGTCTGACTCGAGGGTACATAACAACAACAACAAGAAGCACTCTCAATATCTCATTTGCTTCTTGTCTGAATGATAAGCAGGACAGATACTAAGACTCCCACTTTACAGAAGAACAAATTGAAGGTGAGTTGCTTACCAAATACTGCATGGTTCTCAGTGGAGGAAGCAGGACTTGAACTTCAGTATTCTGACTCCTGACTTCGTGGCCCCTCACACCCTGCATTCCTGCTACCTTCAGATTTTATCTCAAAACTACATCTATCACCAATAAAGCTACTAATATTCTTTTCACCTCACAGAAACAATCAGGTTGTTTTATACCAGGAAATAACTTTTTAAGTCTGCTTAACTGGTTTTAGTTGCACCAAAATAAAGTAGAAAATAAAGAAACTCTGTAAGTGCTAGGGGGATAACATTTAACCTGAGGCTAAGGAGGCAGGTCTGTTCTTTGCTAGAACAGTTTTCCTACAACTCACAGGAGATGCTGCCAGCATCTTTAGAACCCAATTCAGTTTGTGGCAAATTTATGGGAGAAATGGTGTTTCTGTTGCTGCTATTATTGTTTAGAAAAATAACACATGTGGGAGGAGGGGTCCATTTTTAGAAAAATATAAACATTAGAAATAGAAGTAAGTACACTGGTGTCATAGAGTCCCTGGGTGGTACAAATGGTTAATACACTTGGTTGTTAACTGAAAGGGTGGTGGTTCAAGTCCACCCCGAGGCTCCTTGGGAGAAAGTCTGATGATCAGGTTCTTGAAAAATCAGCCATTGAAAACCCCCTGCAGCACAGTTCTACTCTACCAAACATAGAGTCGCCATGAGTTGTTAACTGGCTTTTGTTTTGTTTTTTATAACTAAACGAAATTCTTAATTTGCTCATTAAATATTATATGATTGCTCATTCCTGTGACACAGACCTGTAATGTACCACTCCTTCAGGTTTTGCCATCAGGAAAGAGAGACCACAATGTCAGTTGACTTAGAACAAAGCTGATTTTCAGAGTCTAATCAAACAATCCAAGAAAGGGTGTTTAGACTCACTTAGTCCCAACACAACTTGTATCTCTGGATTTTGTCCAGACTCTCCCCTCATTATATTCTTCTTGAACGGTAGAACCATGTCATATTAAATACCTCCACCACCTTAGCACACAGCAGGTTCTCAAAAATGTGGATTGAATTGAATTTGAATTGGCCAATTAGCATAATCCCAGAGAAGCAATTAAAAAAGTTTGGCTCTGAAAATTAACTATGGATTTGAGAGTCTTGGATTCCCATCTGGAATCATATGGTCTCCCATTGTACAGGGCTATAAACATCAAGTGGATATGTCTAAATGAGTGCTTTGCACAGACTTTTTTCAGTGCAAACAAGAGACATGTTTAGTAACACAACTCCATCTCCTGCAGGAGCAATAAACTTCTATCAACCATCTCAGGTTTAGGGACAGGCAGTCAGTCAGCCACATCCTCCATTCATTACACAGTCTTGTACTCTACTCCCTGGGAGACAGACAGTGCCAGTGCACCTCTATATACAATAAAAGAATTCCTACAAAATTCACTCCGTTACACCAAGAAGAAACTGTTCTCTAAACTATGGATAAACTGTTTTGTAAGGAGAACTAAAGCTTCATATTTGATTTGTTGTATTATCTATTTTTCTTAATTTACCCAAGATAGAGGTATATATTTGATATTCAAAGGAAGATTGGGCAATCTACTACCACAGAGATATTCCCTCGGAAACCCAAGGAGAGGTCGCTATGAGTCGGATTTGACTCGATGGCAGTGAGTTTGGTTTTTGGTTTTATTATTCCTCCACAATTTTAAAATCAAATGGCAGATTTCACCCAAACTACAATCAATAAATGAGTTAAGTTTTGGGGCAAAAAATCAAACAGCAGATGTGAACCAGCTCCCCTTGAGAATATATAGGATGTGTACCTGTATGTCAGATGATGATGTGTATTTGTGTACAAGTGGCAAGATTAGAGCCTAAAACTAACCCAGAATATACATTATCACTCAAATTAATGTATGGCTGAGCTGTTTCTGGCAATATGCCATATGTGTTTTGTGAGCTGGCCCAAGTTACAAAGTATTAAAGTTCACCTTGACACTCTACTATTCAATTTGCTTTTGTGATTACATAGTCCCTTAAGAAGGAACATCCTGTGGTGGTATTCCATATAGTGATTTCTACCTTGTGCCACTAGCCTTCAATATTGGTTTTTTTTAAAAAAAAAAAAAAAAAAAGCCTGGCATCTTGCCGCTCCCCCTGAATATTCCCTGCATATTCTGTGATCCCTGGGTGACTTCAGAGGAAAATCAGAGGGATACTTAAAGGAGCTCCCGTGCTTCTGCAGGAGGTTGAGAATAGAGTGGAAAAAGAATACACAGAAAGCAAGACTGGCTTCAAACACAGAAGACAGCTTTATCAATGACTACCTGACTGCACTCCAGCAAAAATTTGATCACTCTGTCTGCCCTCTGACAGCTTGCTTGGCAGCTTGCCCTGGTGCCATAATGACTTAATTGTCCATTTTACCAGGCCTCTCTCTGTTGGCTTGTTTGCTTTGTCACCTCTGAGGCTGGTGAGGAGGTCAAGCTTTCTTCGGATGAGTGCCAAAGTCCTGCAGTCCATTTCCTGCCTGCAAGTTGCAGTGTGATAGTTCTACCGCCTCTCAGAAGATGTGTTAGAGATTTTGGCAGGATCTCCTACTCCTGCCTGTTCAACTGCCAACTCTGACATCAATTCTTGCAATCTTGACTCTACCTAGCATGTAATGGCCATTATATATGTTTCATGAAAAAACAAAGAACAGGAAAAAATCCATAATGGTTATTCTAAATCTAACTTGTTGAAAATGGAATGGATTTGAGAAATTTTCTTATTGTACAAAAAGTGAATGATTTTAACTCAAAATGAATCATAGGCCTAAATGTAGGAGCTAAAATTATAAGACATTTAGAAGAACATATAGGAACAAATCTTCATGACATTGAATTACTCACTGTTACTCAAGATCCAACTCATAGTGCCCCTACAGAACAGGGCTGAACTGCCCATAGGGTTTCCAAGGCAGTCAATTTTTATAGAACCAGAATGCCACATCTTTCTCCTGCAGAGTGCCTGGTGGGTTTGAACCGCCAACCTTTTGCCTTAGCCATTGCACCACCAGAGCTCCTTAACAACACTGAGTTAGGCAAAAATTTATTAGATGTGACACCAAAACCACAGTAGAAAGAAAAATTAATATAATAGACTTCATTGAAATTAAAAAAAATTTGTGTTTCAAATGACACCAAGTGAAAAGACTACCTACAGATTGGGAGACAATATTGGTGAGTCCTATATAATAAAGGACTTGTATCCAGAATATTAAAAGAAGAAGGCCAGGCTGCACTTGGACTAGGACTGCACTTGGCAAAAAACAAGACTGCAGGAATTGATGGAATACCGATTGAAATATTTCAACGAACAGATGCAGTGTTGGAGGTGTGCTACTTGTCTGTGCCAAGAAATTTAGAAGACAACTACCTGGCCAATCAAGTGGAAGAGATCCATATTTTTGCCCATTCCAAAGAAAAGTGATGCAATATAATGCAGAAATTGTCAAATAATATCATTAATATCACACACAAGTAAAATTTTGCTGAAAGTAATGCAAAAGTGGTAGAGCAGTAGTACATTGACAGAGAACTGCCAGAAATTCAAGCCAGATTCAGAAGAGGACATGGAATGAAGGATATCATTGCTGATATCACATGGATCTTGGCTAACAGCAGAGAATACCAGAAAGATGTTTACCTGTGTTTTATTGATTAAGCAAAAGCACTTGACTGTGTGGATCATAACAAATTATGCTTTATCAATGACTACATGACAGCACCCCAGCAAAAAGTTGATCACTCTGTCTGCCCTCTGACAGCTTGTTTGGCAGCTTGCCCTGATGCCATAATGACTTAATTGTCCATTTTACCAGGCCTCTCACTGCAAAGAATGGGAATTCTAAAACAATTAATACTGCTCATATGGAACCTGTACATAGATTAAGAGCCAGTCATTAAAACAACACAAGGCTACGATGGGCTCAAACATAGCAACATTGTGAGGATGGTGCAGGACCAGGCAATATCTACTTCTATGGTAACACAGGGTCACTATGAGTTGGAACCGACTCGATAGCACCTAAGAACAACACAACAACAACATCCAAAGTATATATGTATACTCTCATAACTAATTAAAAGATAATAGCTCCATTTTTAAAATGGGCAAAAGATTTGAACAGATATTTCTCCAAAGAAAATATGTAAATGGTCAAAAAGCATATGAAAAGATGCTCAATGTTAGCTTTTTGGGAAATGCAAATCAAGACCATAACAAGATACTTCATCCCCTTGAGGATGGCTATAATAAAAAAGACAATAAAAAGGTGTTTCAAGGATGTAGAGAAACAGGGATCCTCATATATTGTTGGTGGGAACATAAAATGGTAGCCACTATGAAAAATAGTTTGGAAGTTTCCCAAAATGTTAAACATAGACTTACCATGTTGTTAAGTGCCATAAAGTTGGTTTCAACTTATAGCAACTTTATGTACAACAGAACAAAATACTGCCAGGTCCTGTGCCTCACAATCCTTTCTATACTAGAGTCCATTATTGCAGCCACTGCATCAATCCACATCTCATTGATATCTTCACCTTTTTCACTGACCATCTACTTTAGCAAGCATATCTTTCTCCAGGGACTAGTCCCCCCTGACAACAATGAACAAAGCACAAGTGATGAAGTTTGGCCATTATCACTTCTCAGGAGCATTCTGTCTGTACTTCCTCAAACATAGATTTGTTTGTTCTTCTAGAAGTCCTTGCTACATTCAATATACTTTGCCAACACCACAACTCAAAATGAATCAGTTCTTCTGGTCTTCCTTATTCTTTGTCCAGCTCTCACATGCATATGAGACAACTGAAAACACCATGGCTTGAGTCAGGCACACCTTACTCTTCAAAGTGACATCTTTATTCCTTAACACTTTAATGAAGTCGTTTGAGAAAAGTTGCCCAACGCAATATATCATCTGATCTCTTGACTGCTGCTCTGGTGGCATAGTGTCTAAGGCATTTGACTGCTAACCAGAAGGCTAGTGGTTCAACCCCACGAGCCACTCCTCAGAAGGAAGACAGAGCAGTCTACTTCCATAGAGATACTACCTTGGAAACCCAAGGAGGGGTCTGTGAATTGGAACCGACTCAATGGCAGTGAGTTTGTTTGTTGTTGTTGTTTATTTTCATAGGCATTGATTGTAGGTCCAAGCAAAATGAAATCTTTGACAATTTCAAACTTTTCTCCATTTATCATGATGTTGCTTATTGATCCAGATGTGAGGACTTTTTGTTTTCTTTATATTGAGGTGCAATCTATACTGAAGGCTGTAGTCTTTGATCTTCATCAGTAAGTCCCTTCAAGTTTTCTTCACTTTCAGCAAGGAAGGTTGTCTCAGCTGCATATCACAGGTTGCTACAAAATCTTCCTCCAATCCCAATGTCACATTCTTCATATAGTCCAGCTTCTCATATTTGCTCAGCATACAGATTGAATATGTATGGGCAAAGGATACAACCCTAACACACACCTTTCCTGATTTTAAATCATGTAACATCCCCTTGTTCTATTCAAATGACTACCTCTTGGTCTGTACAGGTTCCTCTTGAGCACAAGTAAGAATTCTGGAATTCTCATTCATCACAATGTTATCCATAATTTTTTATAATCCACACAGTTGAATTCTTTTCCATAGTGAGTAAGACACAGGTAAACATCTTTCTGGCATTCTCTTGGCTATCAGCCTAGATCCATCTGACATCAGCAATATCCATCATTCCATACCCTCTTCTGAATCCAGCTTAAATGTCTGGCTGTAAGTATACTGTTGCAACCATTTTTTCAATTATCTTCAGCAAAATTTTACTTGCATGTGATATTAATGATATGGTTTGATAATTTCTGCATTCTTTAGGATCCCCATTCTTTAGAAAGGGCAAAAACATGGATCTATTGGTTGGCCAGGTAGCTATCTTCCAAATTTCTTGGCATAAACAAGTGAGTGCCTCCAGTGCTGCATCTGTTTGCTGAAATATCTCAGTGAGTATTCTGCCAATCCCCAGAGCCTTGTCTTTTGCCAGTTCTATCAGAGAAGCTTGGACTTCTTCCTTCAATATCATTGGTTCTTGATTATATGTTACCTGCTGAAATGGATGCATGTCAACCAATTCTTTTTTGGTACAGTGACTGTCTACTCCTTTTGTCTTCTTTTGATGCTTCCTGCATCATTCAATATTTTGCCCATAGAATCTTTCAATACTGTAACTCAAGGCTTGAATTTTTCTTTAGTTCTTTAAGTTTGAAAAGTGAGCATGTTCTTCTCTTTTGATTTTCTAACTCCAGATCTTTGCACATTTTATTGTAATACTTTATCTTCTCGAGTTCTCCTTTGAAATCTTCTGTTCAAGTCTTTTACTTCAACATTTCTTCCGTTCGCTTTAGCTACTCTGCATTCAATAGCAAGTTTCAGAGTCTTCTCTGACATCCATATTTTTCTTTTCTTCCTTTCCTGTCTTTTTAATGACCTTTTGCTTTCTTCGTGTATGATATTCTTGATGTCATCCCTTAACTCGTCTGATCTTCAGTCATAGGTGTTCAATGTGTCAAACCTATTCTTCAAAATTCTCTAAATTCAAATGGCATATAATGAAAGTCATATTTTGGCTCTCATGGACTTGTTTTAATTTTCTCCAGCTTCAACTTAAACTTGCGTATAAGCAGTTGGTCTGTTCCACAGTTGACCTCTGGCCTTGTTCTGCCTGATGATATTGAGTTTTTCCATCATTTCTTTCCACAAATATAGCTATTTGACTCCTGTGTGTTCTGTCTCATGTGGTCCACCTGTATAGTGGCCATTTATGCTCTTGGAAAAAAAAAAGTTTTGCAATGAATAAGTCATTGGTCTTGCAAAATTATCCAGTGTCATTTCTATCACCAAGACCATATTTTCCAACTATTGATCCTTCTTCATTTCCAACTTTCTCATTCCAATTGCACATTTGGTCAATTTCAGACTGCTGCAGCTGATTTAAAAAAAAAAAAAAGGTCAAACTTCAATTTCTTCATCTTTGGCCTTAGTGGCTGGTGTGTAAATTTGAATAATAGTATTAACTGGTCTTCCTTGTACGTATATGGACATTAGCCTATAACTGACAACACTATACTTCAGGACAGATCTTGAAATATTCTTTTTGACAATGAATGTAATGCCATCCCTCTTCAATCTGTCATTTCTGACATAGTAGGCCATATGACTGTCTAATTCAAAATGGCCAATACCAGTCTATTTCAGCCCATTAATACCTAGGATATCAATCTCTATTGTCTTTTAAATAAGAATGTATACTTAATTCTACATTTCATTTCATTTTGACAACTTCCAGTTTTCCTAGATTCTACTTCAAATGCTCTGTGTTCCAATTAGTAATAGATTATTGCAGCTGTTTCTTCTCAATTTGAGTCATGCCACATCAGCAAATGAAGATTCCAAACGCTCTACTCCATCTATGTTATTAAGGTTGCCTCTATTTTGAGGAGGCAGCTCTTCCCCAGTTGTATTTTGAGTGCCTTCCAACCTGAGGAGCTCATCTCCCAGGACTTTATCAGACAATGTTTCCCTGCTACTTATAAGGTTTTCAGTGGATAATTATTTTTCAGAAGTACATTGCTTCTTTGTTCTTCCTGTCTTAGCCTGGAAGCTCCACTAAAACCTGTACACCATGGGTGACCCTGTTGGTATTTAAAATACTAGTGATAAAGCTCCCAACATCACAGCAACACACAAGCCACCACAGTATGACAAACTGAAAGACAAGTGATAGACAGTTACCATATGATCCAGCAATTCCACTCCTGAGTGTCTACCCATGAGAAATGAAAACATATGTTCATATAAATATCTGTACACAAATATTCATAGTGGCATTATTCGCAATCATCAAAACCTGGAAACAACCCACATACCTATTGATTGATGAATTGATCAAAAACACGTGGTATCTCCACACAATGGAATAATATATAGCAATTTAAAAAACAATGAATCAAGTGCTGATAAATGCTATAACATAGATGAGCTTCAGAAACATTACATTAAGTGAAATCAATCAGATACAAAAGACCACATATTGCATTATTCCATTTATATAAAATGTCCAGAATGCATAAATCTATAGAAACAATAAAGAAAGTAGATAAATGATTGCCTAGGGCTGAGGGCATAAAAGTGAATGACAATGAGCATGAGGTTTCTCTTTGGAGTGATGAAAATGTTCTAAGGTTAAATGGTGGTGATGGCTGCAAAACTCTGCAAATATGCTAAACACTACGGAATTGCACATTTAAAACAGATGAATTTTATGGTATACAAATTATATCTGAATAAATCTTTAACAAGAAAAAAGGATCTCATATTCCTAATTGTCCAATGGTTAGTCCTACACACAAACTAAATGGCCTATAAAATTAGCATTAGCTCAGCCCACAGGGACCAGCAGATCTTCCTCTGTCATATCAGTGTCCCTCTGTCCTTCATCCATCTCACAAAGTTGAAACTAGAAGAATCTTGCCATAGCAATTATATCCAATAGTCTGACCTGTTCCCTAAAATATGATTTCCCAAGAAAACCAATCTTAAAATCAGTCAAGGAATAAACCAAAATGTAAAGTATAGGCAGTCCTCGGGTTACAAACATCTGCCTTATGGACAACTCCTCCTTGCCCTTTAATGTCATGTAAATTTGCCCTCACTTTAAAAGGACTGAACCAACCACTAAACCCTACTGCCATCACGTCGTAAATTCAACACATATCGACACTTCAGGAGAGAACAGAACTGCCCCATAGGTTTTCCAAGGCTATAAATCTATGGAAGCAGACTGCTTCATCTTTCTCCTGCAGAGCAGCTGGTGGGTTCAAACCACCGACCTTCTGGTTAGCAGCCAAATGCTTTAACCACTACACAACCAGAGCTCCTGGAAACAACCCCTAACCATCAAGTCAATTCCGACTCATAGCAATTTCTATTGTGTTTCCAAGGCTGTAAATCTTTATGGAAGTAGATTGCCTCGTCTTCCTCCTGTGGAGCAGCTGCTGAGTTTGAACCACTGACCTCTGGTTAGCAGCCATATGCTTTAACCACTATGCCACTAGAACCAATCCCTACTGGCAGTAAATTCTTCATCATAATCACCTTCATTTACTGCATGTGCAGCTTTTAAATCACTGAAAAGGCTGAGAGCTTTTTTTCTTGCACTAACCCAAAAACCCAAATCCACTGCCATCAAGTGGACTCCAACTCATAGTGACAATTTAGGGCAGAGGAGAACTGCTCCATAGGGTTTCCAATGTAAACCTTTACAGAATCAGAATGCCAAATCTTTCTACTATGGAGCAGCTGATAGATTCAAACGACTAACTTTCTGGTTGGCAGCCAAGCACTTTAGCCACTGCACCACCAGGCCTCACTTTTTCTTGCACTGAAGTAAGGCTAAATAAGAACCAAATGCACCTATTCCAACTTACAAGCAAATTCTTAAAGACATAGTAGGAATGGCTCTTGTTTGTAACTTGGGGATTGCATGTACTTTAAAACTTGTTACTAGTTTTCACCATGCCTTATAACCATCCCACCTACCCACTCCCACCCTGTACCCCCAACACACACAGCACAATTTCTTTCAGAACATAGACTGGTGAAACCATGTTTATTTTTACCTTGGTTATAATATAATGGAAGATATATACATTTTCTGACGAGCTCTTTTACTTGAGTACATTTTTCTCCACTGAATTCTCCTGAGCTAATGTGATACAATCTTGAAAATTTACACCATAATGAGATCAAGAAGGGTTGGCAAGAACCTGAGCAGTAAATTGGCATCCGTGCTAATCGATAACCTTCTTTCAAATGAAAAGAGTCAGGTCCAATCCATCCTCTGCACCAAGGCTGCCAAGCAACAGAGCACTCAACCTTCTCAGGGTGAGAGTTAATTGCTACTTTCACAAAGCCAGGGGCAATCTTATCCAGGTGATCCATTAGCTGGAAACTACTATAAAAGGAGCAAGAAAGGAGGGGAAAAAATCAGGGTAAAGAGGTTAAACAGCACAAAAGTGATTTCAAGGAAAAAAAAGGTTTAAATTTGTGTGTGAAAGAGATAAAGAGAATAAATTTTAATGTAGAAAGACCGCTAAGAGCTTTGGCAACATTCCTCTCTGGCACAATAATTGTTGCAGCTCTCTGGGGCCTCTCGGTGTCTGACAGGGTCTGTCAAGGCTGAGATGGGGAAGCAGGGAAGGGGAGCCTGTCCCCAACCCATCTTATTCACAACACAGAACAAGAATCCTGCATCAAAGACTTCAGAAGGACCCCAGATCCTGTTCTGGTCATGCACAGTGTGTGACTGTTTCTGTAGCTGAGCTTCCTTCCCTTTCCCCTCTCTTACCTTCCCCAAGGTGAGTGCTGGCTCATGAACTGCACACCTGCAGCAGGCAGAAAATGCACACAGTACTGTGGACTCCATCTACTTCCGATAAACCAGCCACAGAAAGCCCTGTGGAGCACAGCTCTACTCTAACACATGGGGTCACCATGAGTTAGTCCACGACGGCCTCTGAATTTTTACTGGTCTAGACTGCATGAGTAGATCTGTAAATGTTAAAAAGTGACTACAATTTCCCCTTCATATAACACAGGGTCTCATTTGATAAAGGTCACTATTTAGAAAATAACGAATGGCAATGATAGCTACTAGATTTTTTTTTTTAATTGTGGTAAAATATGTTGTTGTTACTAGGTGACACTGAGTCAGCTCCAACTCATAGGGACCCTGTGCAAACAGAACAAAACACTGCCCAGTCCTGTGCCATCCTCACAATCCTTGCTATGCTTGAGCCCATCATTACAGCCACTGTGTCAGCTCATCTCATTAAGGGTTTCCCCCTTTTTCACTGGCCCTAATATATATAACATAAATTTGCCATTTTCACCATTTTAAGTATGCTATTCAGTGATGTTAATTACACTCACAATGTTATGCAACCATCATCACAATTTGATTCTAAAACTTTTTCATCACCCCAGACAGAAACTCCGCTCACCTCAAGCAGTCACTCCACATCCCCCCTCCCTCCCACCCTGGTAACCAAGAATAAACCTTTTGTCTTATGTATTTGCCGATTATAGATATTTTACATAAGGGGAATCATACAATATTTGTATAATGTTTTCAAGCTTTATCCACATTGCAGCTTGTATCAGAACTTCATTTATCTTTATAACTGAGTAATATGCTACTGTATATATATACATTTTTTCATCCATTCACCTCTTGGTGAACTTCAGGTTGTTTCTGCTTTTTGGCTACCGTAAATAATGCTGTGAGTCCTTAGTCCATGGGTGGTACCAACAGTTAACGTACTCAAGAGCTAACTAAAAGGTTGCAGGTTTAAGTCTACCCAGAGATGCTTCAGAAGAAAGGTCTGGCATCTACCACTAAAAATTAGCCACTGAACACCTGAAGGATCATATTTCTATTCTGACACACATAGGGTCACTATTAACTTAGGACTCCTGACATGTGATGGTGGTTATGCTAAAGTCTGAGGCTAAAACTCCATTTTGAATCAAAAATAACCTCTGTATCAGGGATCTACCTATCATTCCTGTAACTCCACTGTACCCTAAGAAAATTATGTGCTAAACAATTTCAGAAAACAATGTAATTTTGCTTACTTAAGAGTTTCTCTTGCGCTTAGGGAGTCTAAAATAATTCTCAAAATAAACTTTGGAATTATGCATATCCTTCCTATAGTCATGCATTGTTTTATGATTATTTCAAGGCCAGGTATAACCAATATAATGATTACTTTGTAACTTTAAAAAAAACAATTTTAGAAATATATGTAATTTCCTACCAATCAGACATACTCTCATCCAATTTTGTAACCATTACCTAAATGTCAACCAATCACTGAATTTTTACTAACATTCCTTGTATTTTCTTATATAACTCTCTAAACTGTTTCCACTATGGATAAGTTAGGTCAGACTCCTCTGGACCTTGTGATTCCCAATTTACAAACTACCTTGCCTCTCAATAAAAGCTCCTTACTTTAATTTCAACCAGACTCTGCCCTTTGCTCTACAATAGCTCCACTGAAACCTGTTCAGCATCATAGCAGCACACAAACCTCCACGAACTGAGGGGTGGTGGCTGTGCATGAGGTGCATGTGCTGGGAATGGACCAAGGTCACCCCCAGGAAAGGCAAGAATTCCATCACAAAACCACCAATGCCTCCCCTAATAGGTGGTAGACTTCTTGAATGAGAGTCCATATCTGTGTGTTTGAGGTTTTTGTTTTAATCTGCAGCATGTAACACAGGGCATGGCACACATTTGGAACACTGGCTGAATGAATTAGTGAATGAGTGACTTAATGAAGTCATGTGGGTCTTTCTCTTTGGAACATTCTCTGGAGTGCTTCAAACACTGAGAAATAACTCAGAATAAAGACCACCAAGAAACTGCTAACTAAAAGGACAGTCCAAGAATCTGATCAGTGAAAGGACTATAAGAAAGCACTTAAACAAAACACAGAGTCTTTAGGATACTTCTCCACTTATTTTAAAATGTAGCCCCAAGCCTATGATAACAACTCCAAGGTCAAACTCAGTTATTTGGTTGTAGCACAGGGCCCAGCACATAATGTATGCTCTAAGTATTTCCTGAATGTGCCCAGAATCCTTGAATAAGTCTCTCAAGGCTTAAGAACCATTTTGATACACAGGTCTTCTTGCAATATAGCTGTGACAATGAGATTTGACTACTGTGTGATACTCTTCCTAACAGACAAACTAGTCTTTGTCCAGAATTATCACACAGTGCCTGGCTCCTTTATCTCATTGCTAGAGATAATTCTACTTTCCTGAACAACCCAGCTTCATCTTCTACCTTCAAGTTTTTCTACACTAAATGGAATCCAATTCTACTCCATCCTCATACCAATTTTTAATAATCCTTTTGCCTTCTCTCTAAACAAAAGCTGTAATTTCCCCCAGACTGAGACTTGTATTCATTAAGCTAAAACATAGGGCCTTAAGCCATTAAACTTGCAATAAGAAACCCTAGGGTTCAGGAGTTTATAAGGACAGTATATTTCTTTTAGTTTCATTAGGGTCGTTTTACTAATCAGAAACAGGCGTACAATGCCATCACCACTATCCATCACCAGAAGGGAAGGGGAGAAACACACACAAACACACACACACACACACACACACACACCCAAGACATGGAAAATCAAAAACAAAAGGCAATGAATTCTACCCCTTCATTTCATATATAATGAGGTAAATAATGGCTCCACAGAGATTCCATTCACAGAGAGCTGAGGATGACGGGAATTGGCCTCCTTCTGTGCAACTTGCTTTACTGTTTCTGTTGATGAGTCATCCATCATTGTGTCAGCCATTTGCATTGTCATGGTAAAATGCCCCACAACAGCCCTGGATCTTCATAAGTTTGACACACTATAATCCATTCCCCAAAAAATACTCTAAATGAGATTACTTGGTACTACTACTTTCATTGAAAGACAATGTTATCTTGGAGTGAACTGTTGTTTGTTGCTGAGTCAATTCCAACTCATGGGAACTCCATGTATAACAGAAAGAAAAGCTGCCACATACTGAGCCATCTTCATGATCCTGTATACATGAGTCCACTGTTATTTGGGGTACCTTCCAACCTACAGGGCTCATCTTCCAGTACTATATCAGGCAGTTTTCTACGATCCATAAGGTTTTCATTGGCTAATTTGTGGAAGTAGATCACCAGGCCTTTCTTTTTAGTCGTTCTTAGTCCAGAAGCTCTACTGAAACCTGTCCACTATGGGTGACCCTGCTGATATTTGAAATACTGGTGGCATAGCTTCCAATATCACAGCAACACCCAAGCTACCTCAGTATGACAAACTGACAGATGGGTGGTAGGCATTAGGGATCAATAAAGATCTTTTCAAAAGGAACATGATCAAACAGAACATGAAAATTATCAAACAATATCCTTACTATCACACATAAGTAAAATTTTGCTGAAGATAATTAAAAAATAATTGCAACAGTACACTGACAGGGAACTGTCAGAAATTTAAGCTGGATTCAGAAGAAGATGTGGAAGGAGGGATATCATAGCTAACGTCAGATGGATCTTGGCTGAAAGCAAAGAATACCAGAAAGATGTTTATCTGTGTATTAGTGACTATATAAAGACATTTGATTACGTGGATCATAACAAATTATGAATAACACTGCCAAGAATGGGATTCTCATTAGATCTGGATTCTTATATCTGCTTCTGCATTCAATCTGTTGCAGTATATTGTTTTCATTGAAATATTAGAAGAAAATCTGGCTCACACAGACATACAGCTGGACAAGGAAGGAGTATTTTAATAGCTTTTTCACATGGTTATGAATACCCTTCTTTGATATTACACCAGAATTCAGTAAGCGGTAGTTCCTAAAAGGTTAGTCGCAATGTGGAATTTGAAACCATATCAATGAACTTTTCATAGTCTATTATATGAAAATACACAGGACTATATTGCACTTTGAATGAATCTTTTACACCACATGTGCTTTTGTAACATCAAGTACCGGTCATTTGAAAAACACTGGTTCACTGACTTATACTGACTTTGCAAATATTAACAGCTTCCATTATACAATCACATTCATTATCACTACCAATCTCATCAGAAAAGTCTTAAGCATTGGAAGCTATCAAGCACGTAGTAGCAGATATATATATATATATTTTAATTGTGATTTGGGTGAAGATTTACAAAGCAAATTCACTTTCCAAAAAATATGGAATGCTTCACAAATTTGCATGTCATCCTTGCACAGGGGCCATGCTAATCTTCTCTGTATCGTTCCAATTTTAGTATATGTGCTGCCGAAGCAAGCACAGCAGATATATTTTCTGAAAATCTAATTTTTATCAGGTAGCTCTTGGCTGAAAGCATAGAATACCTGAAAGATGTTTACCATGTTTTATTGACTATGCAAGAGCATCCTACTTTGTGGATCATAACAAATTATAGATAACATTGTGAATTACAGAACACTTTATTGTGCTCATAAGGAACCATACATAGACAAGAGGTAGTTGTTCAAACAGAACAAGGGGATATTGCATGGTTTAAAATCAGGAAAGGTGTGCATCAAGGTTGTATCCTTTCATTGTACTTATTCAATCTGTATACTGAGCAAATAATCCAAGAAGCTGGAGTATATGAAGAAAAACACAGCATCATAATTGGAGGAAGAGCCAGTAACAACTGAGATATGCAGATGATACAACCTTGCTTGCTGAAAGTGAAGGACTCTGGTGGTGTAGTGCCTAAGACATCTGACTGCTAACCAGAAACTTGGCAGTTCAAACCCACCAGCTCTCCACAGAAGGAAGATGGGGCAATCTACTTCCATAAAAATTTATTGCCTCCAGTGAAGTTGGTTTTTTTTTTTTTTTTTGCTTAAAGTAAATAAGACATGAAGTACTACCTGATGAAGATCAGAGATTGCAGCCTTCGGTGTGGATTGCACCTCAACATAAAGAAAACAAAAATGCTCACAACTTGACCAATAAATAGCATAACGATAAACGGAGAAAGGACTGAAGTCATCAAGGATTTCATTTTACTTGGATACATAGTCAATACTCATGGAAAGCAAGAGTCAAGAAATCAAACAACCTATTGCAGTGGGCAAATCTGCAAAAGATCTCTTTAAAATGCCAAAGAGCAAAGATGTCACTTTGAAGACTAAGGTGTGCCTGCCCCAAGCCAAGGTGTTTTCAGTGGCCTCATATGCATATGACAGCTGGACAATGAATAAAAAAGATCACAGAAGAACAGATACATTTGAGCTGTGGTATTGGTGAATAATATTGAATGTACCATGAGGTGCTAGAAGAGCAAACATACCTGTCTTGGAAGAAGTACAGCTGGAATGCTTCTTTGAAGCAAGAATGCCAGACTTTGTTTCTCATATTTTGGTCATGTGGTCAGAGGGACCAATCCCTAGAGAAGGCTATCATGCTCGGTAACGTAGAGAATCAACAAAAAAGGGGAAGACCTTCAACAAGATAGATTGACATCTCAACAACGGGGTGCAATAATAGGCCCAAACATGGCAATGATTGTGAGGATGGCACAAGAGTAGGCAGTGTTTGTTCTGTTGCACACAGGATTGCCATGAGTCAGAACCAACTTCATGGCACCTACCAACAATAAGCAAAGACAAAGTTGTCTTTCTTTAAAAATAAGGTGGATGGAAGATGGAGAAATAGGCAGACAAGAGACACAGATCCTCTTCAGCAAAGAAAAGAAAAACCAATTGACAGAGATACAGAAGATAATCCTGGAGCCCTGAGTTTTGAAAGGAACTATACAAAAGTGGATTAGGCACCAATTAGTAGAAAAACCTGAAGGAAAACAGTGAGTACAGAGACAGTAGGAGCTGCAGACTGTCAGCTACTCTGATGGGACCAACAGCCTGAATATTTCCAAGTGGTGTTAGGACCTGAGAATTGACCTTAAGAGATCAGCCCTGGTCACCGAGGGCTGCAGGGATGACTGCGCTGGTGGCCTATGACTAGGAACAGAAACAGCAAGGAGGGAGACAACCTGAGCTGTTGACTCCTCTGTCCAGAGGGCACAGCCATTTTGATTGTTTACACGTGGCAGCCATTTTGGATATTTAAAGTGACTGAGGGCACAGCCATTTTGAATGTTTACAAGCAGTGGCCATTTTGGATATTTAAAGTGACCGAGGGCGTAGCCATTTTGAATCTTTATAAGTGGCAACCATTTTGGATTTTAAAGTGATAACATTCTCACTTGCATTCCAGGGACTAAGAATAGGCTCTGTTTGCCAAGGTCAGTGTGATAACATTCTCATTTGGATTCCAGGGACTAAGAATAGGCTCCGTTTGCCAAGGTCAGCAGGGACATATGAGAGGCTGACAACAGGAAAGGAGACAGGTGGTAAGTGTGTAAGTGCTGTCCACCAGCAAATAGAAGAGCACAGCACAGTACCTTACTTGCATAGACAACATACAAACAAAACAAAATGATCATTGTGGGCAAGTAACTCCAACATACAATCACCAATTAAATATAAACACAAAGACATCACAATGTCTCGGAGACAACAGAGCATCACAGTCCACATAAAGCAGGAGTAACAAGGGACCAGGATACAGAGTCAAAACACATCCCTGAGGAAGACACAGCTCTGGAATTCCCTAATCATGAATTCAAAAGAATTATATTTAGGTATCTTCAAAGGACTGAGAGACACACTAAGGAAAACACAGACAAAGCCCTAGAAGAATTGTGGAAGAAAATACAAGAACAAAATGACAAAATAAATGAAAAATTAGAAATGATACAAAATCTACACACAGAAATCCGGAAGATTAATACTAAATTTTCAGAAATAGATAAGACATTGAATGGGCAAAGGAGCAGAATTGAATCAATGGAAGACAGAATTAGGGAGATTGAAGGCAAATACCTGAACACTTCTTTGGAAAGGGATGAATCAGAAAAAAAATCAAAACAAAATGAAGAAAGCCTAAGGTTCATGTGGGATACCATCAAAAGGAATAACCTATATGTGTCATGGGAATTCCAAAACAAGAAGAGAAAAATAAAACCACAGAAAACATTGTCAAAGATTTGTTGGAAGAGAATTTTCCTGGTATGATGAAAGATGAGAATATATCCAT
>NW_006921826.1:4645402-4656321 GCF_000298275.1 Orycteropus afer afer | reverse complement strand
TAGATTGCCCCATCTTCCTTCCGAGGAGTGGCTGGTGGGTTTGAACACCCAGCCTTCTGGTTAGCAGTCAAATGCCTTAGGCACTACACCAACAGAGTGCCTACAAAAGTACCAGAGGATGTTAAATGATTCATATAAGAAGTAATCAGTATCTGTAAAAGTCACAGAAAGGATCATCTGAAATTCAGATGACTCGTCACCTTTTTTAGCTCATCTTTTCAGTCATATTCCATCAACTGCAATAGAAGGCAGAGAAGTTGACCCACCAGATATCCTTGAAGAGCTTATATTGGGCACGAAAGAAGTGAAGTATATCCCCTGCCTATCAGATGTCTTAGGTGGAACAGCTAGCGTAAGGCCTATTATACAACATGTGTCAGAACCATCACACCTTCTGCCTCTTTAATTGCAGATTTGCTAACACAGTTATGCAGCCAAATGGCATCTGGAATGCAGCAAAAGAATGAAATAAAACCCATGACAGACTCAAAGATGCATCTTTCCTGAACTTCTCTAGTCACTTTCCACTGAATATGACATTCTTTGTTGCTATTGTTGCTAGCTGCCACTGAGTCAGCTCTGACTCATGGCAACCACCATATACAACAGAATGAAATGTTACTCAGTCCTGCACTTGTAAATTCTGGTATTTGTCTTCATAGATCTAAAATAATCTCTCCCCAAACATTTTTGTGTAGAAAGACAGTATCACATAGGAAATAAACACTAAGGTAAGTCTTTTCAGAATGAAATTTCACCATCTTTAAATAAAGCAATTGTTTCACATGTGGTTCTTCCCTTCAAACTCTACTCTAGACAGGAAGAAGAAAAAAATCAGAAGTGGAATAAACAAAAAGAAGCCTTTGGCAAAATAGTAATACAATGAAAAAGAACTCAGAGCTCCTACTATGGTCTCTTTGTTATTTTTCAATCCACCCTTCCTTCTGTCATGGCTGGACTTAGTGACTTTCTACTCCTTGCCATAAAATTCTATCTCCTAATTTTGTTTTTGTTTTTGTTTTTCCAAATCTTAAACGGCAAGATCTCAGCCAATGGAAATTTGTCTTTTGTTGGCATTTGTAGGGAGAGCCGTCTAGTATCTGAAAATAAAAAGTAACTATGCCTCCTATTTACTTATCCTCTTGCATATTCCCTGCTCTGGGCCTCTGTTCATGTCACAACCTCACCTGAGTAACCCAGTACAATCATGCTTACAGCACAGGTGACCTCATTAGCAACCCAAAGTGAACGAGGTTGAACACAATGCCCTGAAGCCTGAAAGAATACGAGTTTTAATCTTCTAAGATTATTGTTTCAGACCTGCACTCATTTTTGGTGAAGCTGAACTGAATACATGAGATTTTACCCCTTCTCAAAATTATAGCAGAAAAAGAAGAGAAACAAAAAACTGGATCTGAATCCAATGTTTTATGATTCATATATGATTCATATATATAGGCAGTCCCTGAGTTACCAATATGATCTGTTATTGTGTCTTTAAGAATTTGTAGGTAAGTCAGAACAGGTGCATTTAGTTTTTATTTAGCCTTACTTCAGTGCATGAAGTATCTCTGGTGGCTCAGTGCCTAAGGCATTTGACTGCTAACCAGAAGGCAGGTGATTCAAAATCACCAGCCACTCTGTGGAAGGAAGATGGGGCCTACTTCCATAAAGATTTACTGCCTTGGAAATCCAACTGGGGCTGCTATGAGTCAGGACCAACTCAATGGCAGTGAGTTCGTTTGTTTTGGTATTTTAGTGCAAGAAGGAGCTCCAGTGGGACAGTGGTTAAAGCATTCAGCTACAAACCAAAAGGTCAATGGTTTGAATCCACCAGCTGCTCTGTGGGAGAAAGATGAGGTAATCTGCTTCCGTAAAGATTTACAGCCTTGAAAACCCTATGGAGCAGTTCTACTCTGTCCAACAGGATCACTATGAATTGGAATCAACTCCAGGGCAGTGGGTTTGGTTTTGTTTTTTTAGTGCAAGAACAGGCTCGAAGGCTTTTCAATGATTTAAAAGCTGCACCTGCAAGCAAGTGAAGATGATGGTGATGAAGAATTTGTCTCCAGTAGGGGTTGGTTCTCTGGTAGCATAGTGCCTAAGGCACTTGACTGCTAACCAGAAGGCTGGCGGTTCAAACCCACCAGCCACTCCTTGGAAGGAAGGTTGGGCAATCCTACTTCTGTAGTGATACTGCCTCGGAAACCCAAGGAGGGGTCACTATGAGTCAGGGCCGACTCGACGGCACATAACAACAACAACAACAGGGGTTGGTTCAATGGTTTCAAAGTGAAGGCAAATTTATATAACATTAAAGGGCAAGTATGAGTTGTCCGTAAGTTAGACTTCAGATGTTCATAACCCAGGGTAGTACCTATGTAGGTATATATAGGAGCTCTGGTAGTGTAGTGCCTAAGGCATTTGACTGCTAACCAAAAGGCTGGCGGTTCAAACCCCCCAGCCCCTCCTCAGAAGGAAGGTTGAACAATCTACTTCTGTAGTGATACTGCCTCAGAAACCCAAGGAGGGGTCACTATGAGTTGGAACCAACTTGACAGTACTGAGTTTGGTTTAGTTTATATGTGTATATGTATGTGTGTATGTGTTTGTATATATATAATGTATGTGTATATATGTATTCAATCTATATGCTCATATATAATATGCACATAGATTTTATACATATATGACCATCTTCTTCCAGGAATATAAGATTGTATCATTGATGTTTTCTATTTACATTGACATTGGTAATATCTCTCAGAAAAATCTCTCTAGAAATTGGGCCCCATTCTTAGATTTCCCCATACCTACTTCTAGATGCTATCTAGTGTATATGTCACCCTCTACCTTTCTGAACCAAAATGCACTGCAATGTGAAGCCTGACTGACTAGGGATTGTAATGGAATATACAGACTTTCACTTGTGGCTCACAGTACTGTATCTGGGCCACATCAGCACCATCTGAAAGTAGTTACTGTACTGTACAATGGCACTGCTTAAGATGAAAGCCACTGTTCTGACTTTTTACCCTTGTAAGTAGTCTCTGCCAGGAAAACCAACAGACCCTTCCCCAAAAAATTCCCAACAACTGTCCATAAGAAGGGTTTGAAAGAACACTTGGCAAGAAAAGCTTGGGAACTTTATAGTCTGATGGCTATTACAGACCCCAGGTATGTCACACTATGGTAAAATTCCTTTACTTTGACAAGGGGAATATCAGACACCTATAAAAAGACAGTTATCACAACAAACCCTAAAACCCCTCCAGCTCAGAGGGGCACTGCTCCAGGAAAAGGGTAACAGGAATGAAGCAAAAAATCAAGCTTATATTACTATCTTAATGTGTTACATGATATCATTTATGAAAACCAATGTATAAACGTTACACTGACATTTAATTCCTTGTGAAGGCAATGGGTTAGGCCACCATCTTCACAGTCCTAGGCGCTACCTGAACTTGCTGGTGACACTGATCAAAGGTCCAGTGCCTAGAACAATGGCTGGAACAGAGCAGATGCTTTATAAATATTTGTTGAGTGAAAAAAGAAAAATAGTTTCTTGCCCTCTGTGGTGTAGTAATTTACATGGTATGGCTTTTCTAGCAATAGTCTTTGTAACTCCCGCTTTGGTGTGAGCACCTGAGTACCTGAAGTAATCTTCTAGAAAGTTCGCTCCCTCTCAGGTGTGTACAATTCTGATGTTGGGATTGGTTAGTTTTGCTATACTGCCAGGCTTAAAATGAGCCCTCCTAGAGGCAGAGGGGAGTCTCTCTGACTGCTAGCTGAGAGAGACATGCTGCTGAGAGAGAGATGCAAGAGAGGCACACTGCTGAGGGAGAGATGTGCTACTGAGAGAGACTGAGACGGCCAGCTGAGAGAGACTAAGCACGTTCCTGAACTTGAATTGTAGCCTGTTGCTTCCCAGATAAACCCCATAATCTGTGACTTCTGTGTGACCATTGCAGTGAATTATCAAACCCATGGGAGAGACAGCTGGTGTCAAGGTTAGTAAGAGGGTTAAAGGGTGGTGGCATGTCCGGCCTCGTAAGAACAGGCCCTGGGCTGCTGGTGGTGATTTTGTCTTCCTCTTGTGGAGTTAGAGGAGGTCAGAAGATGCCACCTCCTTGCCCCTTTTGCACCTTCTCTATCCTTTTCTTTTTGGCGATTAAATGAAGTTAACACTTAAACCAGTTACCCTCTCCTTCAGTCAATTCCGACTCACGATGACCCATGTGTATCAGAGTAAAACTGTCCTCCATAAAGTTTTGGAAGTAGATCACAAGGGTTTTTTTTCTAAAGCGTTTCTGGGTGAACTTAAACCTCCACCTTTTCAGTTAGCAGCCAAGTGCATTAGCCGTTGGTACCACCCAAACCAAAACCAAACCCCTCCTTGGGCTTCCAAGGCAGTATCACTACACAAGCAGATTGCCCAATCTTCCTTCCGAAGAGTAGCTGGTGGGTTTGAACAACCAGCCTTCTGTTTAGCAGTCAAATGCCTCAGGCACTATGCCACCAGAGCTCCTTGTACCACTCAGGGCCTCTAAAGTTAAGAACATCTCACATCTAGTCATGACATTCCTTACAGGGTGCTGTGAGGAAAGGGAAAAAAGTGGCAAAAGCCCACTGTGGTGACCTGCAGAAAGGGACTATCCAAACACAAGGTAATATTAACCTATCTGATATTTAAAAGAATCCTTTTGAGCTGATTCAAAACACTAATACACACAAAATGTGTTTGCAAATTTGAAAACATTATGTTGCCATTGAACATACTGCTGTCGAACAACCAAGAGCTTATAAATCATTTTGGGGGGAGACTTTTTTGTGAAATGTGCAATATAATTACAGTAATGTATTAATAACTATTTTACAGGGAAACTTTTAGTGTACTGTCTCACAAAGATTTATTTTCCAGCTTAATGTGTTTACTCAGTGTAGATCACAGCCTGTGTAAAACTTTTAAACTATAATGTTGTGTTGTTGTTGTTGTTATGTGCCGTCGAGTTGGACCCGACTCATAGCAACCCCTCCTTGGGTTTCCGAGGCAGTGTCACTACAGAAGTAGATTGCCCCATCTTCCTTCCGAGGAGTGGTTGGTGGGTTTGAACCGCCAGCCTTCTGGTTAGCAGCCAAGTGCCTTAGCCACTATGCTACCAGAGCTCCCTTCAAACTATAATAGGCATAAATAAAACAATCACTTTGCACTGGGTCCTGCAGAGCAGAGTAACATGGCACACATCATCCATGGTAAAGGTGGAGCAGGAGCTAATGGGCTCCTGGCCAGGCCCTGCCAGCCCTCTTCTCAGAAGGTAAGTAGAACTAAGAGAAAAGAGAGAAAGGGCAGGGGGAATTCCCTACATTCCTCCACAAGCCAGTCACCTGGCCCTATTCAGGAATCTCTCTCTTTCTCTAGAACTCCTGAGGGACTGCAGTGAGGCTCACAGGGAGAAAGCAAGGTCCAAGGGGAAGGAGGGTGTCTCCCAATGTCTCCCCTGAAGGGTCCTGAAGGTCTAGGTATCTAACCTTGCTGAGTTTCCTCATTTCTGAAGTGGGAACTGTGTCTCCCCAAAATATGTGTTGGAATCCTAACCCCTACACCTGTGGAAGTTATCCCATTTGGGAATCCCATTTGTTATGTTAAAAAGTCCCTACATGATTCAAAAGAGCTCTGGTGGCATAGTGCCTAAGGCATTTGACTGCTAACCAGAAAGCTGGCAGATCAAACCCATCAGCCACTCCTCAGAAGGAAGACTGGGCAATCTATTTCCATAATGATACCGCCTTGGAAACCCAAGAGGGGTTGCTATGAGTGGGATCTGACTCAGCAGCAATGAGTTTGGTTTTTTGGGTTTTTTGTTTTGTTTTGTTTTGTTTTGTTTTTTGGTATGGTGGTTCAAACCCACCAGCTGCTCCACTGAAGGAAGGTGAGTCATTCTACTTCCATAAGGTTTACTGCCTCAGAAACCCAATGGGGGTCACAATGAGTCAGAATTGCCTCGATGGCAGTGAGTTTGGTTTTTGGTTTTATCAGTGTAAGATGGGTGTTTAACCTAATAACCTTTGAGGAAAAAGAGCAGATTAGATAGAAAGAAAAGCAAGCAAGCACAAATGGGGTAAAGACAGTTGCCACATAGAGAATAACAAGGAACCAAAGAAAGGTGAGGCTAGAGAACCTAAGACAAGGATTTTTCCCTATAGCAGATAGAGAGAAAGGCTACCCCTAGAGCTAGTGCTCTGAATTTGGACTTCTAGCCTCCTAAACTAAGAGAATAAAATTTGTTTGTTAAATCCACCCACTTGTGGTATTTGTTACAGCAGCACTAGCAAACTAAGACAATTACCTACCTCATAGGGTTGTTATAGGAGCCCTGGTGGTATAGTGATTAGCAGTGGACTGCTAACCAAAAACTCAATGGTTCAAATCCACCAGCCACTTTACAGGAGAAGGATGAGGTAATCTGTTTCTGTAAAGATTTACAGCCTTGGAAACCCTATAAGGGTCACTATGAGTCAGAATTGACCTGATGCCAGTGAGTTTTGTTTTTTGTTTTTGGGTTTGTTTTTGTTTTTGTTTTGAGGGGTATTATGAGATTAAATATGATATTGCACAGAATGTCCTTGGAAGTATCTGGTGGTTAGATCAATCAATGTCATCAATATTATCCTTCAAAAGACATTCTTAAATGAAACCTTCCTGAACAGGCAATCCACAGGGATAACACTTCCCCACTCCCGAATACTATTTTGTGATATTAACTTGTACTGATATTTTGATGTATTGTATGGTATCATCATTTGTAAAGCTGATGTTAAATCTTACATTGTCATTTAACTTCCTGTGAAGGTAATGTGGCTGGGCCACCCACTTCCAATACTTTACATCCAGCAATATTGCATTTCTTATAATTCCTGCCAATCCTCAAGGCTAGTCTGCTTGTTCATGAGGTTTCCTGAAAGTCCTTACCTTGCTCAGCCTTCCCCTCACCAACTCCTACCCATCTCTTTATTAGCCTCAACTCAATTGTCACCTTTTCTAGGAAACCTTCCCTTCCCACCATCCCAAGGTTGTAGAGGCTGCTCCCCTGTGTTCCAGTTCCTCTGCACTCACCCCACTGTTTCTGTGCCCACCTCACCTACCAGATGGTGAAGAACTTCAGGACAGGGGTTGTGTCTTAGTCATCTTTATACCCCCAGCACCAAATCTAGTGACCACATAAATATATGGTAAAGGTCAAAGAAATGTTAGACTGGTAGATGAATAGATGGATGGATTGATAGAGGATTAAGAACATGAAAATGAATGGACTGGATATTAACTGGGGGAAAAAAACCTTGGACTCAAGAGGTCACATCCAGATATGTGGGTTTTAGTTTTCTCTTCCATAAAATGGTAATGGAATTTGGGGACTAACATTTAATGAACATGTACTATGTGCAAAAAAGACCTGCTGTTTTGATTCTCTAGTGCTGCTATAACAGAAATACCACAAGTGGATGGTTTTAACAAATAGGAATTTATTCTCTTACAGTTTAGGAGGCTAGAGTCCGAGTTCAGTACCAGCTTTAGGGGCTGGGTGAAAGCCCCTTGACCTTGGGCTTCAGCTCTGCCCCGTTACAGGCCCACTAGAGCTGGAGGCTTTTTTTTGAGTCATGCAGCTGCTAGCTGCTGAGGCTGATGAATCCTAGATCAACGAGTAAAATGGCACAGTCCCAAGATTAGAAAGCAATACAGCAGGCCACTAGTTCAAGTCCAGAGACAGTCCCAAGATTGGCAGGCAACACAGCAGACCACTGATGACTCAGACAAATGCAGAATTCAGACATGCCAAGAAGCTCAGAGAATTTTCTCAAATCTTCTTTTTCATACTGGAAGGAGGCCACACATAGCAGATTCTACCATGGAGGTAATTACAAACTCATCATGAGGAATAACTACATCCAGCTACCCAGCCACTCAAAACTAAAGCCCCGCCAAGTTAACACACAACCTTAACTACCACAACTACCAATGAATCAGTATTATTAAAACCATTTTACAAAGGAGAAAACTGAGATAGAAAGTGCTTAAGTTCTTCTCTGAGTTCCCTGAGTTGTTAAATGGCAAAGCAAAATTCAAATGCTGACAGTCTGGCTCCAAGAACCATGTTCTTAACCACAAAATTGTAAATGCAATGCTGCATAACCTTTAAGGTTTCTTCTGATATTGTTCTATGATTGAAAAATGCTAATGACTAAAAAGAATATTCTGAGGTCCCCAGTAGTAATGGTGATGTACAATGTTAAAAGATAGTGGCAATTATTTAAATTAACATTAATATTGAATTTTGCCCTATATAAGAACTATAAAGAAAGTTTGGAAAGGTCATGATCCTTCTAAAAAGATACTAATGGTGCTCTCAAAGAGAGCAATGAAGAATAACAAAGACTACTCCCATTAATATATGGGGAAAACACCATCCTGCTTCCTCATTACTCTGCATAAGAACACTCAAAACCAACTCACAGCATTTCCCCTCTCACTTCAAACTTGGAAGTAGTCCTAAGTCTTTAATGGGAGAGGTATCCCTCTATAATTCCAGATCGTCATCCATTGGGATGTTATCATGTATTACCATCCCTATGTAGTATCAATTATCAGATACAGAAAATTAACTCAAATGTGAACACTGCCTGGGGGCCAGTGTCATTTGGTAAACTGACCTTCCGGTTTAGTTCCAAATGATGATAATAAGTTTCCTCCCTGGAATACCTAGGACTCATTCCAGGCATCCAGTGAGCATTCTTTATTCTGCAAGAGTAGAACTGAATAAATACAGCAGCATTTTTTTTCCAGTTGCAATAGAGTTGATTCTGACTCATGGTAACCAAATGTGTGTTAGAGTAGAAATGTGTTCCATAGGATTTTCAATGGCTAATATTTCAGAAGTAGATTATTGGGACTTTCTTCCAAGGGTGAACTCTGGGTGGACTTGAACTTCCAACCTAATAGATAGCAGTCAAGCCCATTAACCAACTATACCACCCAGCTACTCCTTATAACATCACTACACTAAACAAAAACAAGTACATATCAACTAATGAGATATGCAAGAACTCCTCCCTCCCAACTAGCCAATGCATAATGACTAGACCAACATTACCGTCTCAGAAACCCAAGAAGGGGTCACTATGAGTTGGGTCTGACTCAACGGCACATAACAACAACAACAGAGGACCAAAACACCATGCCAATGAGACATGATGTCACCTCCCAAGACTAACTCTGATATCATCTCCCACCCAGTCAGCATCCCCTCCCTCTCCCTTCATCATCCACTCCCCTCATTCCTGGTGATGTTCATGACATAGCAGTGGAAAGTGTTTTGTTTTGTTTGTCAAAAAGCTAGAAATCCTTGGAGAATGCACTTATTCAAGAAATAATTACTATCTGCTGGGTACACAGCGAGCAAATGGAACTCAAAATTTGTAAGATATGATCACTCCATTCACAGGGTTCAAAGTCACTTATGTGCAAACTAATTGCATAAATACATTCTATTAAAAAACTACATGGAGATTTAGAAGACAGAGGCTTTCCAGATGACTCTGGGCAAGCTCCTAAAACAACCTTATCATTTCACTATCATAAAGAGGCATTATGGAGAATCACTAATCACAACAAGCATTCTATAAAAAAAAGTAAATTAGCACAAACTACCACAACAAACCATGATTCATCTGTCTGTCTGTCCTGCACTGGTGGCTTGCATATTGCTATGACGGTGGAAGCTATGCCACTGGTATTTTAAATACCAGCAGGGTGACCCATGGTGGACAGGTTTCAACAGAACTTCCAGACTAAGACAGAGCAGGAAGAAGGAATTACTGGTCTACTTCTTAAAATGTTGGCAAGAGGGAGTTCCGGCAAGATGGCGGACTAGGCAGAAAAACTGCACAGGCCCTCTTCAACAAAGAAAAGGAAAACCAATTAACACAGACACAGAAGATAATCTTAGACCCTGATCCTTGAAGGGAAGGATATAGAAGTGGACTAAACCCCAACTAGCAGAATAATTTGCATGAAAATACCAAAAAAGGAGACAAACAGAGCTGCAGTCTGGCAGCAATCCTGACGGCGTGGCACAGACAGCTTGGAGATTCCCAAGTGGTGGTAGGACCTAAGAATTAACCTAAAAATCAGCCCTGCTAGCAAGGGACTGTACAGAGGACTGCTCTGTGGCTGAGGAATAAACGGAGAAGGTGAAGAGACAGGCGGGCTGAGCTGTGGACTTTTGCTGGTCCTGAGGGTGCCTTTTTAAATGTTTAAAAGCAGCTTGACTATTTTGGATATTTAAAGAGACAGCGCTCTCACAGATTCCTGGGGCTTAAGAACATGTTCTGCTTTCCAGCAACCCCAAGGACACTCCAGACCAGCAAGACTGAAAAGGTATGACATTCCTCTTGTTACTTTTATACCCCACACCCACTTGGTGAATGGAGGTGCGACTATCCCCCACTCCCACCTACCTTCTGGGCCCACAGGAAATCCATCACAGTCTGTGTGCTCAGACAGAGCCTGGGTGCCCTGCCCTGTCCTCCACCCATTTTTTTCTCTTTTTTTAATTTTTATTTTTTTCTTTTTCACATTCTTTTGTCTGGTAATTAGTTTGCTTGTATTTGTCTGTTTTAAAACAACTATTAATACTTTTGTACTTTTTACTATTATTCTTATTCTTCCCCTCCAAGGTCCTAGTATTCAGCATTTTTCTTTTCCCTGTTCCTGGTTGAAAATTTTTTTTTTTTCTTTAAGTTTTTCTTTTTTCCCCTTTTTTCATGTGGTTAACCCCATTCTTTGTTTTTCTTTTTGCATTTTTCCCATTTTTTTCCCTTCATTATTGTCATTCTCTACCTTTTTTTCTCTTAGTGCCCTATCC
>NW_006921826.1:4642362-4644321 GCF_000298275.1 Orycteropus afer afer | reverse complement strand
AGAAGTTACCTACAGAGGACAGCCAGTAAGAATAAGCTCTGATTTCTCAGCAGAAACCATGCAAGCGAGAAGGCAATGGAATGGTATATATAAAACCTTGAAAGAGAAAAATTTTCAACTAAGAATTATATACACGGCAAAACTGTGCCTCAAATTGTTGTTCCTGTGTGCCGTCGAGTCGGCCCTGACTCATAGCGACCCCTCCTTGGGTTTTGGAGGCAGTATCACTATGGAAGTAGATTGCCCAACCTTCCTTCTGAGGAGTGGCTAGTGGGTTTGAACTGCCAGCCAGAAGGCACTATGCTACCAGAGCTCCCGTCCCTCAAATATAATGGTGAATTTAGGAGATTTCCAGATAAGCAGAAACTAAGGGAACTTGTTAAAAACCAGACCAACCTTACAAGAGATGCTAAAGGGAGCCCTTTGAACAGAGAACCAAAAATAGCAAACAACAACTGACCATTAATACACAAGCCCAGAAACCACAGCTATGGACATATCCAAAGTAAAAGGAGATTACAAGATTGTAAATAGGGAACCAGAGACATCAATTGGCAAGTGAGTACAATTACAAACAAAAAGAAGGAAAAGATTGTGTAGTTACAGGACTTTTAAATGGTGAGGAATTCAAGAGAGTTGCAAGATAGAATGGACTGTTCTAAACTCGGGGATATACTTATAAATCATAGGGTAACCTCAAAGAAAAAGATAAACTTTCACATCACAATAAAAAAGAGAACAAGCACAAATATTCAGCAAATACTAAAACAACAGCAACAAAAGAAATGATAACAGGATTCATAAACATAATGAGCTCAGCATAGAAAATAATATGGAACAAAGAAACCAGAGACACCATGAAAAAAACACATAACAAAATGACAGCAACAATTACCCTGAATGTTAATGGATTAAATGCACCACTCAAGAGATGGAGAATTGTAGATTGGATAAGAAAACAAAACCCATCGATATGCTGCCTACAAGAGACAAACTTTAGAGATAAGGACAAATGGACAAAAAATCAAAGGTTGGGAAAAGATATATCAAGCAAATGCAACTGTAAGAGAGCAAGAGTGGCAATATTAATTTCTAATCAAATTGACTTTAAGGCAAAAACCACCATACGAGACAAGGAAGGACATTATATAATGATTAAAGGACCAATTGAACATAAAGATATAACCATAATAAATATCTATGGACCCAATGAAAGAGTCCCAAAATACATAAATCACTTTAGAAGAATTGAAAAGCCAAATAGATGACTCCACAGTCACAGTGGGAGACTTAAATAACACCACTTTCTTTGAAAGACAGAACAACTGGGAAGAACTCAACAAAGATGTAGAAGAGCTAAACAATACAATCCACCAACTTGGTCTTATAGAGATCTATAGAGCACTTCTCTCAACAGCAGCACAATATATATTCTTCTCCAGTGCACATGGAACATTTTCCATGATAGACCGTATGTTAGGCCATAAAGCAAGCCTTAATAAAATTAAAAACATTTAAATACAGCAAAGCATCTTCTCAGATCATACTGCTATCAAATTAGAAATCAACAATAGGAAGATCAACAGGAAAAGAGTAAACACATGGAAACCGAACAACAACCTCCATGAGAAAGACTGGGTAAGAGAAGAAATCAACATTGAAACTTGAAAATTCCCTGAATCAAATGAGAATGAAAACACAACATACCAAAATCTTTGGGACACAGCAAAAGCAGTGATCAGAGGCCAATTTATAGTAATAAATGCATACATCAAAAAGAAGAAAGAGCCAAAATCATCTCCAACAATTAGAAAAAGAACAGCAAGAAAAGCCTACAGTCACCAGAAGAAAGGAAATAATCAAGATTCAAGCAGAAATCAATGAAACAGAAAACAGAAGGGCTACAGAAAAAATCAACAAGACCAGAAGTTGGTTTTTTGAAAAGATCAATAAAGTTGA
>NW_006921826.1:4584139-4638737 GCF_000298275.1 Orycteropus afer afer | reverse complement strand
TTGTTGGTTACCAGGGGTGGGAGGGGAGGGGAGGGAATGCTGTTAGATCGATAAAGATAAGTATTGATTTGGGTGAACAGAAGGGCAATGTACTAAATGTGAGTGACCAATATGGCTGCATTGAGGATGAGAAAGACATAGAGAGGTACATGGGAGGTACAGACAACAAAGATGAACCCTTTTGCACATACAGTACAACGTTGTCAGTGAAGGCAAACATGGATATATGGGTGGATAGATGGGTCGACAGCTGAACTATTAGGTGTGTCTATGAAATGGGGAGTGTGTATCCAAGAACGTGTATCGGGTTGGCAGACAATTGTCCTATAACTTTATGTGAATGATCAGAATTCCCAGGTGTATGATAGAGCTGACAAGGGGCAAGTTTGTGGTCACTTCTTGGTCACAGCCAGCTACCCAGAGGGACCAAGTAGTTGAATCTGTGGGCTTGGGGCCATAGTCGCAGGGGACTTCAAGCCCAATTGGCCTAACATATTATACAAAACATTGTTCCACCTCCTACTTTGGCAAGTAGCGACTGGGATCTTAAAAGCTAGCAAGCTGCCATCTAGATGCAACGATGGGTCTCTCCTAGTCCAGAGGAAAGAAAAATGAAGAAAACCAAAATTCATGGAAACAATTAGTCCTAGCGAGTTGTACACCATCTGATCTGCAGCCTATACGACTATGAGGCCAGAAGAACTAGTTGGTGCCCGGCTACTACTGTCATCCACTTGGAAGGGGATCTATGTAGGAGATCCTGGATAGACAGGCAGAACAATGTGAAACAAAACTCAAAATCATTTGGAGAAAAAAAAAAGGGGGGGCAGGTTTTCTTGTCCGATAGAGCCTGTGGAACCACTGAGACTATGGCCCCTAGCTGCCCTTCAGGTCTGGAATTGAACCCACACCCATGGTTTCCAGCCAAACAAAAGACACGCATATGAGTTGAACATTACCTGAGGTAGATACACTCCTTGGAGAGAACAATCACGGGAGAAAGAAGGGCTGCTTATGCACAGGGAGACAGCTCAGGGGGCAGGAGTGCATGGAGGGATGGACACTGGGAAGAGGTAACTATGGGGAGGAAGTGGGAGGGGGCCTGTTGCATTGTGGTAAACTGTGGTCAATGTCATGAGACAAAGTGTATGTGAACTGCTGTATGGAAAGTGAATTTGCTCTGTAAATCTTCACCCAAATCACAATAAAAAATAAAATGTTGGCAAGTGAAAACCTTATAAGTAGCAGCAAAACATTTTCTGACATAGTGCTTGAATATGAATCCCTCAGGATGTAGCAAAAACAAATGCACTGCCATTGAGTCATTTCTAGCTCATAGACACCCTATAGGACAGAGTAGAACTGCCCCCATAGGGTTTCCAAGGCTATAAATCTTTATGAGAGCAAATTGCCTCATCTTTCTCCCATGGAGCAGCTAATGGGTTCAAACTGCAACCTTCTGGTTAGCAGCCAAATGCCTTAACCACTACACCATCAGAGCTTCTCTTCTGGATGGAAGGCACTCTATCAAAATACAACTAGGGAAGAGGTTCCGGCTCAAAGTAAAGTCGTCATTAATGACATGGATGGAACAAAGCTTTTGGGATCTCCATTTGCTGATAAGTCATGACTCAAAATGAGAAGAAACTGCTGCAAACATCCATTAATAATCAGAATATGAAATGCATGAAGTATGAATCTAGGAAAATTAGAAGCTGTCAAAAATGAAATGGAATGCATAAAGATCAATATCCTAGACATTAGTGTGATGAAATAGACCATTGCTGGCCATTCTGAATCAGATAATTATATGCTTTACTATGGAGGGAATGGCATATTGACGAGAATGGTGTCACAATCATCAACAAAAAGAACATTTCAACACCTATCCTGAAGTACAATGCTGCCAGTGATAGGATTATATCCATATGCATACGAGAAAGCGTTAATACAACTATTACTCAAATTTACGCACCAACCATTAAAGCCAAAGAAGAAGAAATTGAAGAGTTTTCCCAACTTCTGAAGTCTGAAATTGATCAAACATACACTCAAGATGCACTGGGATTTACTAGGGATTGGACTGCAAAAGCTAGAAACAAAGACTAAGGATCAGATTTTGGAAAACATGGCCTTGGTGATAGAAATGACACCAGAGATTGCTTGATAGAATTTTGTAAGACCAATAACTGATTCATTGCAAATACCTCTTTTTAACAACATAGATGGCAATTATACATGTAGCCCTCACCAGATGGAATGCATAAGAATCAAATAGACTACATCTGTGGAAAGAGATGATGGAGAATCTCAATATCATCAGTCATAACAAAGCCAGGGTCTGACTGTGGAACAGATCATCAACTGCTCATATGTAAGTTTAAGTTGAAGCTGAAGAAAACTGAAACAAGTCCGTGAGAGCCAAAATATAACCATGAGTCTATTCCATATGAATATAGAGATCATCTCGAGAACAGATTTAACACACTGATCACTAATGACCAAAGACAAAATGAGTCATGGGATGACATCGAGAATATCATATATGAAGAAAGTAAAAGGTCATTAAAAAAAACAGAAAAAAAAAGACTAAAATGGATGTCAGAAGAGACTCTGAAACTTGCTTTTAAAGGGAGAGTAGTTAAAACGAATGGAAGAAATGATGAATGAAGTAAAAGAGCTGAACAGAATATTTCAAAGGGCAGCTCTAGAAGACAAAATATTATAATAAAATGTGCAAAGAACTGGAGCTAGGGAAGCAAAAGGGAAAAACATGCTTGGCATTTCTCAAGCTGGAAAAAGTGAAGAAAAACTTAAAGCTTTGAGTTGTAATGCTGAAGGATTCTATGGGCAAAATATTGAATAACACCGGAAGCACCAAAAGAAGGGAGAAGGAACACACAGAGTCACTACAAATTGGCCAATGTTCAACTATTTTAGAACCAATGGTACTGAAGGAAGAAGTCCAAGATGCACTGAAGGCACTGGTGAAAAACAAGGATCTAGCAATTGATGCTATACCAATTGAAATCTTTCAACAAATAGATGCAACACTGGAAGTGCTCACTCACCTATGCCAAAAAATTTGTGATCCATATGTGCATCCATTCCAAAGAAAGGTGATCCAACAGAATGTGAGAATTATTTAACAATATAATTAATATCAAACACAAGTAAAGTTTTACTGAAGATAATTCAAAAACAGTTGCAGCAGTACACAGACAGGGAACTTTCAGGAATTAGAGCCAGATTCAGAAGAGGGCATGGAACCAAGTATATCGCTGTAGATGTCAGATGCATCTTGGCTGAAAGAATATCAGAAAGATGTTTACCTGTGTTTTATTGATGATAAAAAGGCATTCAACTATGTGGATCATAACAAATTATGGGTAGCATTGAGAAGAACAGGTATTCCAGAACACTTAATTGTATTCATGCAGAAACTGTACATAGACCAAAAGGCAGGCATTCAAACAGAACAAGGAGCTACTGTATGATTTAATATAAGGAAAAGTGTGTGTCGGGGTTGTATCCTTTCACCAAACTTATTCAGTCTGTATGCTGAGCAAACAATCCAAGAAGCTGGACAACATGAAGAAGAATGCAGCATCAGGATTGGAGGAAGAATCATTAACAACCTGCAACATACAGATGATATAATCTTGCTTGCTGAAAAGGGAAGAGAAGTTGAAACACTTACTGATGAAGATCAAAGACTCCAGCCTTAGTATGGATTACACTTCAACCTAAACAAAAATCCTCACAATTGGACCGATAAGTAACATTATGATAAATGGAGAAAAGATTGAAGTTGTCAAAGATTTCATTTTACTTGGACTCACAATCAACACCTATGGAATCAGCAGTTCAAGAAATCAATCTATTGAATTCGGCAAATCTGCTGTAAAAGACCTTTTTAAAGATAAAACTTTGAGGACTCAAGTGCACATGACTCAAAGCACAGTATTTTCAACCATCTCATATGCATGCGGAAGCTAGACAATGAATAAGGAAGATCACAGAAGAATTGATGCCTGTGAATTATGGTATTGGGAAAAATATTGAATATACCATGGACTGCCAGAGAATGAACAAATCTGTCTCTGAAGTAGTACAGCCAGAATGCTCCTACGGAGCAAGAAGGATGACTTTGTGTCATGTACTTTGGTCATATTATCAGGAGGGATCAGTCCCTGGAGAAGGACATCATGCTTGGGAAAGTGGATGTTCAGCAAAAAAGAGGTAGACCCTCAATGAGACAGGCTGATAACAGTGGCTGCAAACATAGCAATGAGTGTGAGGATGGTGCAGGACAGGCCAGTGTTTTGTTCTGTTACACACAGAGTCTCTAGGAGTCAGAATGGACTTGATGGCACCTAACAACCACCACCACCACAAAAAAGCCCAGAGTCTAGCAACTTCCTTCCCCCAGTGGATGTCTCACACAGGAAGAGGCATATTAAATCAGGCATATTAAAACAGGGCTTTCGTATCACATTTACCGCCTTGGCTGCAAAAATATGGTTGTAAAGCCATCATTAACAGACTTGCAGCTGCCACCCTGCTTCATCTCCCAGCCAGCCAAGACAGTTAGTGGTTAGCCGTCCTTCTCTGCTGAATGCCCTTTTAATTGCACACCCCACTTTATTAGCTCCCTTGACCTGCAATAAAAGCTTCTGCCTAACAATGTCTGAAACCTGAGACAGGATGTCTACCCTGTTAGCAACTTGTATGCTTCCTTCAGGGCTCCCATTGGCCTACCAAGTGCTCAAGGACACACACAGAGCCATTATAATGACTTCTTAGAAATTTCAGAAATTATTACATGAACAAACATAGGGGGAAAGAATAAGAGGATAAATAAAGTACATAAAGGACAAAAATTTGCATGGAGGGTTTGAGTTGAGTGTGTTTGGCTGTAGAACACTCTATTAATGCTCCAATAATATAGCATGTGCATGAGTTCCTGGGTGGTACAAACCATTAAGCAATTGGCTACTAACCAAAAGATTTGTGGCTAGAATTCACCCAGAGGTACCTTGAAAGAAAGGCCTGGTGATAATCCTTCCAAAAAAGCAGCCATTGAAAACCCTACAGAATACAGTTCCACTCTGACAAATATGGAGTCTGAATGAGTTACAGTCAACTCAGTAACTGGTTTGGTTTTTTTCTTAGGTGCGTGCAGAGGACTTAATGGAAGAAAAAGGAGTAACAAGTGGTGCTCCTGCTGCTCTGTGCCTGTTTTCAACTATATTTGTTCCAAAGTCCTATCCTACTGAGCTCTGGGCTGGTAAAGGCAAAATGAAGCTCTCCTCTTAGTATCTCTGCTCCCTGGGTTGTGTTTAGCATAAAAAATTTAAAAATAAAGTATTTTTGCTGAAATAAAAGGGAGATACTGCACAGCAAGTCAGTATTTTTAAAAGGCAGCCCAGGGTAGTAGTAAAAGAGAAAAATCTATAATAAGTGAGTGGACCTTGTTAAGTCAGCTATCTGCTACATGCATTTATCCAGACCACAGCATCAAAGAACACAGGATTATTAAACCCAAATCATTACATGGTACACGTGATATGTAAATATTGGCCTAAACAACTATGGCCCTATCTAGATATTTGAAGGAGCAGAACAAAAGAAAGAGAAATCAAAGGGTACAAAAGTTTTTGTTTGTTTGTTTTTTAAGTTAAACAGAGAATTTAAGAATAATGAACAAAATGGAGATCTGTGTTCCTATATTGTTACATAGGAAGAATGCTCCACAAATTATTTGCAAATCCTAATCAACACAGCAGACATTTTTAATGTAAAACAGAGTAAGCAGTCTTTACATCTAAGGCAACACATATTCCTCAGACATTTCTTACTAAATTGCTCTTAAAATATCATTGTTCCTTTGTTTGTCTAAGTTTATTCTTGGTTACAAATACAAAAGACAATCAAGTGAAGCCTTCATTAAGAATCTCATCGGACAATTTATGATCTAAATTCCAAAGGCAGAAATGTCAGAGATGGCGGTGCATTGGCTAGCCAACAAAGCAGCCACATACTGGCTGAGGGTGTGAAGTCCTACAAATGTGGCCGCTTCAAATATGCTCCAGGCTCTTGGTTCAGTCAGAAATTTGTATAGGATTTTGTCAAGCATACCTCTCTGGAACTACAGCACAAGGACTGAGCTCCATAACTTCTCTGGGCTTCTCTTCAGCTTCAGAGATTCAAAGACTTGAAAGGAATTTAGAAACCACTAATTCTCACCGTCTTAAGTCACAAGCCAGCTAGGTGACCTGTCCAAGATCACAACGCTAATTAGTACTGGAGGCAGGATTGAACCGCTGACTCCCTGGGTGGTACACAATATAAGTGGTCAATGCACTTGGCAGCTGACCGATAGTTTCGAGTTCAACCAAAGGTGCCTCAGAAGAAACGTCTGGTGATCTATTTCTGAAAAATCAGCCATTAAAAACCAAGTGAAGTGCAGTTCTATTCTGAGACACACAGGGTCATCACGAGTCAGAATTGACTTCACAGCAACCGTTTTTCTCTAGATAAGGACAGTCCTATTTCATCTAAATATCTGAAAGTGTAGATAGGGAAGGGAACGGTGACCAGCAACACCCTATCTATTTTCCATTTCTCTTACCCTCTCACTTATCCTTCTTCCTCCTCCTCCCCCTCTCCTACTCCTATCCCCAACTATCCTTCAGAAATGTCAGAGATGGCTGCCTGTCTTGGCTTAGGCCATGCTGCCTGTCTTGGCTTAGGACAAGTGGTGCTAAATTCACAGCTGTGGGATGTGGAGATGACATTTAGGACTGACTCTTCAGGAGCCACACACAAATCACCTCAGTGGGAAAGACACCTAATTGAGCTAGCCGTTGATTTTTTTTTTCCCCCTAAACAATGGCTATTGGTTGTTTCCCTGAATTTGAATATTTTCTGTATTTGGTTAGATATTTCAACAGCTTTTGGGTGTTGTTATTGCTGTTGCTTTGTAATCAGTTAATATGCAAGTGTCCTATTGCTTCCTGAAACCACTAGTTAGAAGGAGTAGGGTAGTGATTACAACTAAAAAAGCAACCACTATGATAACAGTGTTTCATGGGAGAGTATAATTATTCATCACTGCTAATTAAAAGATAGAATTATACCAAACAACAATCTCAAGCTCTACAAGTTCCTGTTTTATCTTCCAATAATTCCTGAATTAGCAATTACAAATCCCAGCCATCACTCAAATTAGATAAAGGAGTAATTAAAAGTTTACATATGTCACCACTGAGGTGGTAGATTTTAACTTATAATTATTTTCAGTTAACGCTTTCAAAAAAATTTAAAAAAAACAAGAAAATTTTGCTTGTAAGAATTATCTATGATTTTCAAATAAGGCTGGTGGAAAGCTAAATTTTTTTCAAGAATTTTTGTAGTTGTCAAAAGTATTGAACTTAAACTTTATAAAGCAGAAGAGATGAATAAAAATAATCTCAGTTGTAGCCTAGTTTATAATAAACTCAATGCCGCCAAGTCGAATCTAACTCCTAGTGACCCCTCCTTGGGTTTCCGAGGCAGTACCACTACGGGAGTAAATTGCCCAACCTTCCTTCCGAGGAGTGGCTGGTGGGTTTGAACCACCAGCCTTCTGGTTAGCAGTCAGGTGCCTTAGGCACTATGCCATCAGAGCTCCTTAGTTTATAATACTTAAGATACATTACTCCTTTCAAAAGAAGTTAGTATATTCCAGAGCCTTCTGATACTTTGACTTATACAGCAGTATTAAGAATAGCTACTCTTTTTTTCATATAAATTTATAAGAACCCTTCCACCCAGGTCAACTCTAGCTCTGGGAGCTATCCTCAGGAAATACTACATTGGTGAGGAAGAGTCTCTTTATGTCTAGAGTCCTTCAGAGTCTGGTTGCAATTGATGTGATAAGATCAGCAAACTACAACTGCAAAGAAAACTGTCTAGGAAAGATAAAACTAGATTGCCAGGCAGATAAGGCCAAATTCCTGGTGCTCCTCAGATGGGCACATCACAAGCAAAATCATTGGGGAACTCTGCTTTCCTTCATTCACCAGCAAAGTCAGCCTCAACACACAAAAAGCAACTTCTGCAACACACCCTGAAGGGCTGTGAGAGGGCAAGGCTTAAAGAAGGAATTTCCATCTGTGACAAAGAATCTCAATCCATATTCCTGGCATCTCAACTAACTAGAGTAGCTATTTTCATCAACTGGGCTTCCCTAAATTTTCTGTGGAGCCACCCTACAAATTAATAAATAAGGTGCTTTATTTACTTGGAAGTGAAGAAACAGGAAAGGAGACAGGCTGAATGTTCCATTCCTCTGACTGCTGCTTTCCTATTCTGATGTGAGAGTACTGACAAAAAAAGAAACGAGTATCTTTTCACAACATTTAGAATGTGTGGTATTCAATTGCCTATGAAAAGTTCTCGGAGGAACAATAAAAAGTGATGGCTGAATATCATCTCAATTTCACTGAATCTTCATAAAAATTCTTGGGGTGTCTGGGGGGTCCTATCATTACCTCCCACACACACACACACTGATAGGACCCCCCCACACACACACACTGTATAGATGAGAAAAGACAGGTTCAGGGTTAAGTGACTTGGCCAAGGTAACATACTAAGTGATGAAGCCTAATTGTACACCCAAGTCTGTTGACGGGATCCTCATAATTAAGGTAAGAAAATCCTCAAGAAATGGAAAAAGCCTTGCCTCTCTGAACCTCAAAAATGTCCTCAATATCTCAAATGCTACCTCAGTTGTCCTTACCTCTCCACAAGACCTTTCTCTATGATGCCAGAAACTCTTCTAGCAAAGATCCCAGTGACTTCCTATTTGCCAATTGAGTGGAAACCTTAGTCCTTACCTCCTTAATCTAATAAAGTATCTGACCTTTTATCACTCTTGTCTTCTGAGGTTTTCTCCTCCTGGAGTTTCCATGATACCATTTCCCCTATTTTCTTCTCCCTTTTCTAATGTCTCCGCCATGGTTCATCTCCTTGGCTTTTCATGTTGCCAATCCCTTCTATGTCAATGGTCCCCACCATTCCATACTCATCTATCGTCTCACTCTGCATATTCTCTATGGAGAAGAGATCCTATCAGTGGATTCCACCACCTCCTTCATGCTGACAGTTCTGAGATCCATGTTTCCAGTTCTGGGTCTAGAGAACCAATTGGACCACACCGGACCATTCCACCTCAAGATCCACTGAGTCCAAATCAATTTTATTAGCCACCCAAACCAAACCAACTATCATCGAGTTGATTCTGACTCATAGTGACCCCATAGGCTTTCCAAGGTAGCTCTGGTAGCACAGTGCCTAAGGCACTTGACTGCTAACCAGAAGACTGGCAGTTCAAACCCACCAGCCACTCCTTGGAAGGAAGGTTGGACAATCTACTTCCATAGTGATACTGCCTCAGCAACCCAAGGAGGGGTCACTATGAGTCGGGTTCGACTCAACAGCACATAACAACAACAACAACAGGCTTCCCAAGGCTATAAATCTTTACAGAAGCAGACTGCCTCGTCTTTCTCCCATGAAGCAGCTCATAGAGTCAAACCACTGACCTTTTGGTTAGCAGCCAATTGCCTTAGCCATGGTCCTTATTGGCCATAGTCATCCTTAAAAACAAAGCCTAGAATCAAAAACCCTCTTTCTGCCTGTATTCTCCAACTCAACAAATGGCAGCACTGTCTACACACTTACCCTAGCCCAAAACCTGGGAGAATGGATCATCTTCTTCCTTTCCCATTCACCCTGTATCTCAGCTGCCACTCATCATGAGTTTTCTGTTTACAGTATCTATCAGGTCTATAGTTACCTTTTCATTTCTACCACTACTGCCTTAGTTCAAGTCTGCATCTTCTTTCACCCAAGCCAAGGTGATGGGTCTCCTAACTGGTCTCAGTGGCACTCTCTTCCAAACCATCCTCTATCTTACTATCACAGACCAGTCTTTCTCAAATGCACATCTGATCATTTCATTCCCTTTCTGAAAGCCATTCAATGGCTGCCCACACCTAATGGGTAAAATCCAGACTTCTTAGCCTACAAGGCCACTCACCTTCTCCCTGCCAACTTTCCAGCCGGTCACTCACCCATTCACAGTATGTGCTATGGTGACACTGTACCACTTAAGCTCACCAAGTCTACTGACTGTGTATTATGCCTCTGTGCCTTATGTTTGCTGTTCTCTCTGCCTGGAACACACAGGTTTTACCATGATCATATGCTGAGTGAGTCTCACCCTTCAAAAGCCAATGGGAGTATCACCTTCCTGTGCTCTGAAGCAGCCTGTGTGGACTCTGGTCCAGCACTTACTATCTTGTGTGCTAACTCTGTTTCCTTCTCTGTCTCTAATGCTAGAATGTGGGTTGCTCCTGGGAAAGAATTTTTATCATTTACACATCTTGGTTATAATGTGGCATAGAACTATAGCTGGTACATAAGAAGAAACAAAAAGTGCTTTGTCACTTATTAATACCAAAGCAAAAAAATTATTAGCAAAAGTATTAGCAAACCACACCCACAAGCAAACTGAATCCAGCAACATGTTAAAAATATACATGTCATTACCAAGCAGAGTTTATTATGGGAATGTAAAGATGGTTCATTATTAGGAAATTAATTATAATAACTCACAATATTTACATATCGAAGGAGAAGAACCATATGATCATCTCCCTAAATACTGAAAAGTCATTGGGCATAATATAATATCCATTCCTAACAAAAACTAAGTAATATGTAAATTGATAGATCCTTCCTTAATTTAAAAAAGTTTCAGTCCAAAAGCTAACATCTTGCCTAATGGGAAAACATGCCTACTATATCACTAATACTTAACATTGTATTGGAAGTATTAACCAATGCAATAAATAAGAAAAAACAATTAATGGCATCAAAAAAGCAAAAGAAAAGAATAATATCTTCATTTGTAAAAGATGACTTCTTTAGAATTTATTCATTTTTAAAAAATGACATTAATGAATTTTAAAAGGCAATAATGTGACATATATATTAATATTTTTCATACAACAATGATCAATTAGAAGAGATCATGGAAGAGAAGACCCTGTATATAATAACAACAACAAAAAAAAGATATAATGCCTAAAAATAAATGTAACGCAAAATGTGCAAAGCTTATATAAGGAAAACATAAAAAATTGAAAAATGGACTTGTTCAAATGGAAAGACATTCCATGTTCCTAGGAAAGATTTCACATTATAAAGATCTCAAGAATGAAAATGCGTTTTATGTATTGTATGGAGTAATCGCCAGGAAACAATTTCAAATGAAAAAAGCACTATGCAGGAGAGTTTATGTAGTATGCTTCCTTGTGTTTAAGAAAGGAAGAAAATTAAGCATATATGTATACACATACAATATACATCTATACATGCATACACACATATATTTGTTTTTCAAAAAGAAATACTAGAACAATAAACCAAAAGGTAATAACAATATAATCTATGCAGAAGGATGTTAATAGGTAGAATAACTTCTGAGTCAACCTTTCAAAGAGGTTTATAGACTTTTGAAACACGTAAATGTTTTACACATTCAAAATATGACAATTTATCCAAAAGAGATGTTTTAATAAGCAAACTGTAAAATTGAAAACCAACTATAACAAATGATGTGTGGCTGTATATCCAGTTGGTAACATAACCACACTCACAAGTGTGAGCTGGATTCTAAGAATGCAGAAGGACACCTGGTTCTTCGTTAGCCTAATTCTTGGCTGCTCTGTTGGTTTCTGTTTGATTCAACAACAACTAAAAAAAGCCACTCTAGCATCCCCTCCCAGATTCCCCCTCTGTAAAAAGTAAGTTAGATTCAAAAGCATGTCAAGTGTGTATGTAAGAGAGTAAGACAGGATATTTGGGTCAGTTTTATTCCAAATTTCATACACATCTCCTGAGCACCTCCTGGATTGGCCCCCATTGTAGTAGGTCAACTTGAAACTATAACACAGTCAATATGACATGGAGACATGGACTTTGTCCTCAAGGGGTTAACAGCTCCTGATCAGGTAAGCTGTATCTAAATGAAATAATGAGGGAAAATACATAAAGATAAACCATGATTCAGTGACAGAATTCTCACCTTCCACATGTGAGACCCAGTTCAACTCCCAGCCAGTACACATCACGTGCAACCAGCACCTGTCACTGGAGGCCTGCATGTTGCTATGATGCTGAATAGGGTTCAGCGGAGCTTCCAGATGGAAGAGAAAGAAAGGCCTGGCGATCTACTTCTGAAAATCAGCCAATGAAAATCCTTTGGATCACAACAGTCTGATCCACAACCAATTGTGGGGATGGCCTAGGACCAGGCAGTGTTTTGTTGCACTGTGTACAAAGTCACCATGAGTCAGCATTCTAAACAATGCTCCCCTGGCCACAATGAGACCATAAAAAAAAATTTAACTTACTGCTGTCGAGTCAGGTCCGACTCACAGAGACCCCTCCTTGGGTTTCCAAGGCAGTAGTGATCTACGGAAGTAGATTGCTCAGTCTTCCTTCCGAGGAGTGGCTGATGGATCTGAACCGCCAACCTTCTGGTTAGCAGTCAAATGCCTTAGGCACTATGACACCAGAGCTCCCATAAGACCATGTTGTTGTTGTTGTTATGTGCCGTCTAGTCGGACCCGACTCATAGCAACCCCTCCTTGGGTTTCCAAGGCAGTATCACTACAGAAGTAGATTGCCCCATCTTCCTTCCAAGGAGTGGCTGGTGGGTTTGAACCACCAGCCTTCTGGTTAACAGTCAAGTGCCTTAGGCACTACGCTACCAGAGCTCCCCCATAAGACCACAGAGGTTAAAAATAATAATGGTAAAGATGCTTATGAACAGCCCTTTAATTAAGATACTGGTAAAAGGAAATTAGTTTGGTATTTCTGAAAAGAGATGGTGAACCCTGCGAACACCAACCAATTTGTAACCTTTGAGAGGTCAGAGAAGAGCAGAAGCCTGGCAGCCTGCTGACTTGGCACAGAAACCTTAATCCTCTCCAAAGGTCAAGACAGGGCCCTCAGGCAAGGTTTCTGTTCAGAGAGGGCTGACAGCAGTCTCAACTGGGTGAATATAAATATGAGGAAGTTCCTTTTTCCCCTATTACATCCAGCCAAGAAAATTACTCAGCTCAGAATCTTGACAACCTACATATTTTTTCCCACTCTCCCCCACAAAGCCAAGTCACCATCTGTGAGCCCAAGAAAAATAATCATAACATTCTCTCCCAAGCAGGGGTCTCCCTCTCAGGCAGTTATACCAAGAGTGATCTTCAGTGGCTTTTGGAAGAAAATGTGCTTGGATTTCTCTGTTCTTTGCATCTTTTCTCATGCTTCATTTCGTGACCTTTAACCATATGTGTCAACCACCTAGAATTCCAGGGTAAAGAAAAGAAATTATGTTCATCACCATTTTGCTATATGGGATTATGTATGTATGTATGTACAAGTGTGTGCATCTTAGTACAGTGCCTGGCATATAATAAGGACAATAACTGTTAGCCATTTATTATTATTATCATTATCATTATTATCATTAGCTGGTGAATGGTATGATCTATGATGGAATGCCAAAGAGCAAGTGATGTGGCTGAAATTTTAATTGACTTAATCCTTCCAAATGCTGACAAATTACTAGCCCCAGTCATTTAAAAAATCACATTTCTAATGCAATAATCCTATCTGCAATGAGTGTAGAAGAAATTATTACAGGCCGGGGATTTTTGCAAAGTGAATTAAGTTACTACAAAAACGGACCATGTTTGTTCACAATTAAATGTCTGGTAGAATGAAATGCCATCAGTCCATAGCTCACTCAACCTAAAGGAAGAGATCACTGCACACATTTCTACTGGGAAGGCTTTCAATGGCTCCTATATGGTTTCAGAAATTTTTCAAAGATAAATGTTGCAGGACTTTTCCATTACTGATATTATCTGTTAGGCTATCCTTTAAAATACTTCTGAAATGGTTAAGGTTAAATCACAAGTATCTCAAAGAAATAACAACAGCATTTCAGAACTAAAGTGAAACTTCATGAAAACTGCCATATATGTTCTGGGAAGAACATTTCACCTAGAATTCTCTCAAAATTAGTAAATACTTAAAATATAATGTCTATTTCATCTATTTATAAAGTCAGTTATGATGGCTTATAGGAGACCTTTTGAATAATTTTTTCATGCTCTTGTTATGGAACTGAGGGAGATGTCTAGACTTACATAATGTCTCCCAAGTCTAGACTCACTCGGGCTCTGGCTATTTAGAGTCCACGTTTGGTGTTTTTTAACCTCTGTAATGCATTCCTTTCTTTCATCTTCCACCCTATGTCTGGCTTATCTTCCTGATATTTCTGGGGCTTTATAAATGGACCCAGAACATGAGACTGAGAAAAAAATCATAAAGGAACATAGTTCTGAACCTTTTTGTACATGAAGGAAGATTTTCTTTGATTGATATGAAAATGACCAGATGTCTGATAACCTTTTGTCAACCTAGAGCACTATCTGCTTACTCCAGGGAATTCCATTGGGCTGACATTTTGTGGAATTTACACCGTCAATTCAAAAGTTTTGTCACAGGTATCAGACTGATCCAGAACAGCTTGAAGATGGAGAATTCATTCCTTGGTCCCTAATGAGGTATTTCTGGCTGGTGTCTGGTCTGTCTATAAAATGAGAAAGATGCTCTTGCCACTAGAAATGAAATAGTTTATATTTATACACTGGAGTACTGCAATGTGTAAAAGGATTGCTTTCACTTAAGTTCCAACACTTTATAAGTCCACACTCTTCTGTTTTATCTGAACACTTCCACTTGAAAAAGAAAAAAAAAAAAAAATGCTATAAACCCAGTAAGCACTTTTGTACCCACTGAGGCAATAAAAGTCAATCAGAGTGTTTTATAACCCGCCACCAGGCATAAATTTCTACTCACCCAGGTAAGTTGCTATTTCAAAGGATGAACCTAGAGCATCATTAACTCACAGGTGTCACTTTTACATTTCAGAGTGTTGAGAGAGCCAACAACATACTGCATTTTGTTCCTAAATCTGGCCCCACTATTCATCTCTTTCTAGAAATTTCACACTCAATGCATCAAACCCCAAATCCATTATTATCCTTCTCTCTGAGCACTGTTCAAATAGGTGTCTCCCCCTATTGCCTTCCTCAGCACTATACCTGTCCACACTGTTGACCAGTTGCCCAAGTTGGAAACTTCAAGCTGTATTACCTTCTACCATGAAGCCCTGTTATTCTGTGGCCACATGACTATGTAAGAGTGCTCAGAACTGAGTGGTTACACTGCAGGCCCCTACTGGAGCCACTCACTGACTCCTATGAGCAACCAGATGCCATGCATGGGCTCTCCAGCACTTCTCCACCCTCCTTCACCAATTGTCCCAAAGACAGAATTGAGGCAATTCAATAAGGTGTGCTACCAAACTCAAAAGGTAGCTTGGTATTAGGAAAATGTACCAAAGAAACTAGAAACAGAGAGTGGGTAGTTTTGTAACAAAAACTCTAAATTCTATAAAACATAACATCTAATAGAATCTTGTTTAGTTAACAATCATCAATTTTTAAATCATTCTCTAAAGAATGTAAGTACTTTCTTAGTTTAACAACAACAACAAAAAAAAAAACTCACTGCTGTTGAGTTGGATCAGACTCATAGTGACCCCTCCTTGTGTTTCCAAGGTGGTATCACTACGGAAGTACATTGCCCAACCTTCCTTCTGAGGAGTGGCTGGTGGGTTTGAACCACCAACCTTCTGGTTAGCAGTCAAATGCCTTAGGCACTAATCCTCATTGTAAATAATTTTTGCCACATTCTAACATTCTTATCAGATGAATGGGAAAGTTCTGAAACAGAGAGGTAAACTGATTTACTCAATGTCACAAAGTAAATCAGTGGTGTAGAAAGGACTACAACCCAAATCTATCTTAAAATAGTAAGGTTCCTGAATGTGCTATGCTGCCTTTGACTTTTAAAATTGTTACCTACAAAATTTTAATACCACCTACCCAAAAACAAACCCACTGCCGTGGAGTTGGATCCGACTCATAGCGACCCCTCCTCGGGTTTCCGAGGCAGTATCAGTATGGAAGTAGATTGCCCAACCTTCCTTCCAAGGAGTGGCTGGTAGGTTTGAACCACTAATACCACCTAGGAGAATTTGATACACTATCTAAGGAAATATCCCCCAAACACAGTCAAGCATCTTAGGTGAATTACAAAGATGATATTTGCTAATTCCACCTCAAAAAACATTTTTATCTTTTAGAGTCTTACTGTATAGGGAAAGCTACATGTTGGAGTCACAATGACATCTCTTGTTCTAATGAAACTTAACTTCTTCTGTGCCTGAGGGCTACAGGGTTCTGCTTGTAAATCCAGCTCTGGGAAGAAGAAAGCTTTGTCTCTGAGTTATATGGCCCTCCCTTAATAGTACACGAGAGAACATGGTATTTGTTTGCTTAAAATGCTGCAAACTTTAAAAATGTAATGGAAATTATACCTAATTTGAAATACTTTAAAATATACTTTAAAAATATTTAAAAAAAAAAAAACAGCTAAAGTTATTACTCCCAATGATATGGAGAAGGATACTTTGTAGTTAATATTGAGATCCCACATCTTAATATGAACAGTGAGCTAGTCCAAAGCACCTAAGATGCTGGTTAGGTTGTGTACACTGTCCTTCACTAAATGTTACGCTTCACTGTCTTGCTTATAAAATTCAGGCAATTGCAGCACTGTATGGTATTCATGTGTGCACTTAAGAGTGATCCCATGGGACTGTCCCCATGACTGACAGCTCTCTTCTAGGCATGATGGCTGGCTATAAGATGATGTGGACCCCGGAGTTTCTTCTAACACCCTCACCTTACTCTGGTAATATCATCAGTTTCCCAACATCACCTGCATTTCATCACATAAATAAAACTGACAAATCCATCAAGCTGCCTCCTATAGCACTGTTAATGAATTTTCCAGGCTACTTCAACAAAAACAAAAATCCAGTTTGTCAAATGACTCCATAAAACATGATGGATACACATAAGTTTTAAGATTTGTTTCTTCTTCCTGTAGATAATTTTCCTTCCCCTTTCCTTTTTTGTGAGAAGATTATATTTTGATTTACCTTTGCACACAAAGGAGCACTCACACTGGGAAAGAGAAAACAATTATAAAAACTGATTATAAGAGCAGGGCCTCAAGAATGTTCTAAAATAATTTGGTGCACTGAAACTTACTAGAATTGCCAAATATCAGATTTTATATCCTTAAGGATCAAAGCTCTTCAAATCTCTATCAGATGATAAAGTCCTCCTCATACAATTTCAAAGTACTCTACATTCTTCATAGTACTTACCACAAATGTGAATAAATTTTGAATTGTGCATTTTGTGGTTACTGTCTATATCCTCCATAAGAATATAAGCTCCATGTGGACAAGAATGTTATTTCCATTGCTATGCCTGACACAGTACCTTGAATGTGGTAGGAAAACAATAAATAATGAACGAATGCCAGAAAGAGCAAATAAATCTGTCAGTGAAGAAATGATATTAACTTGGATGGTCCAGCACACAAAAGAGTGAAATAAGCTTTTAGATTCTCTGAGGTTTATTCTTAGAGTGCCCTGATGAATTTATTACTGAAGTACCAAAATGGCATTCTGACAACAATCCACGAGTTAATTATTCTTTAGATAAGGTCTGGATTCATAACACCAATTCTCCTGGTGCAATTTTCCACATTTTACAACATCTGTGGATATTTGTTTAACTTAACCCTTGCATGTAAAGCATCAATGTGTATTTGGATAAGCAGATGAGGCAAGCAGATGCAGTTATTTCTAAACTCTGCTACTCGAAATCACAATATTTCATTTCAAAAGTCACAGAAATATAAACCAGAAAATGCCATTGAGTAAACAGTGTTAGAAACTTCCACAGCAATTCACTGTGTTCTTGATATTTCTCTCTTAACCACTGATAAGAGTCTCTGAAGTGAAAGAGTAAATATTATCATTTGATAGTACTTGGACCCAGCAGTGCAAATACAATTGCATTGTGTTACACTCTGGGAGCTCCTAGGCGGGTCACAAACGCCTGCAGGGTTACTATGGAGGAACCAATGTGCTTAGTGCTGGAGTAGACAAGGAGGTAGCCTGGCTCTGCTCAGAGGAGCTTTCCGCCCCTGAACCTTCCTTAGATAGGCACACAAAACTTTAAGGAAAAAATACTGGCTGTCCATTATGTGTTTGTGTTTCTGTTTCTGTAATCTGGAGAAGGAACAACCCACAAGCAGGCAATGAGAAACACTGACTCCTAAATTTCAGCTTGCTTTCACTGTTTCCATTGATATATTCGTAAAGGATCACTGGTGGGGTAGGGAGAAAAAAAACTGAGAGTATGGCAGTCGGGGCAAGGAGGAAGGAGAGAAAGGGAAGAACCCCCAGTGCTGGTGTCAGCCAAGTTCCGGGGCCTGCCACGCGCAAAGGTCTTTGGATGTGCCAGGAGAGGGTCTTCGGGGATGGTACACAGCACACAGCGAACAGGGTGGAGAAGCAGATGCTGGGAGCACAGAAAGGGAACTCTAAAGGATGGGCTAGCTAGACAAACAACCTGGGGGGATCCTCCAAGGACAGTGAGGCCTAAGACAGCGGGCGCACCATAAGCTCTGGAGCCAGCTCTCTGTCCAGGCCAAGGCGTTGTTGGACCTCAGGGCCTGCTACTGCCTGGGGCGTACCAGCGCCCCCTAAGACGCCAAGCAGCCCTAGCGCCTCCCGGCGCCTGGGGCTGGCGAGGAGCGTTTTCGCCGCCGCCCTCGCAGCTGCGGCAGGCTGCGGAGCAGGAGCTCTGGGCTGCGGTCCGCCCAAGCCTCTCCCGCCCCACCCTGTCCCGCCAAGGCACTCACCTTACTGGGGAAGGGGCCCGGGAGCAGCAGCTTCAGAGCCTGCCTCTTCAGCTCCACCAGGCGGGCGTTGCAGTTCTCACACCAGACGCCGCGGTCCGAGCCCGGGGAGGAGCCACCGCCGCTGCCGGAGCCCGGGGAGCCTGTACCAAAGCCTGGCGAGCCGCCCAGGGACCCCGGCGAGCTGGTGCCGATGCCTGGGGAGGCAGGGCCCGGAGAGCCGGTGAAGGAGCTCGGGGAAGAGGTGCCTGAGCCGGGGGACGGAGTCCCCGACGAGCCCAGCGCCGACCCTGCGCCCTCGGGTGTGGGCCGGCTCCCGGCGCGCGACTCTTCGTAAGCTTTCCTGTACCAGCTCTCCGGGGAGAAGGGCGCTGAGGACTTGGTGGGCGAGCCGACTTCATTCACCTGCCAGGGGAGACATGCCGGTTGCAGTAGCTGCAGGGGCTGCTAGTTCCCGCGCCCAGGAGCGGGGCTGGGGACTCCCTCATGGGGGTCTGCGCGCCGCCAAGCGCGAACTGGCGCCACTTCCCGGCCCCTTCAAGTCCTGAGGTCATATCGGCCTCGGTCTCATTAATTGCCCTTAAGTGAATCCTCCCGCCCGGGTGCACCCTGCGAGGGTTCCGGGGCACCGGCCGACCCCTCTTCAGGTCAGGGATTTTAAACGGTTTCTGGAGGGAGAACCCATAGGTTCCGTACCCCGCCTTTTGAACACTGCACCCACCCCAGCAAAGGCCCAGGTCCAAGATCCTGGGAGATCTCATCCCGGGGGACGGGGATTTCTAGATTTTAATTCATTCGGGGTACAGCCCTCCGGATCATAAAGGTAAATGAAAGGATCTCCTGGCTCCAGGAACACGATCCGAGGAACGGTAGAAAATTCATAGGAAGCCCTCAAATTCAGTATAACTGCTTAAAAGTGCAGGAATGCTGCAAAAGTTATGGGTGCAGGGCAGGGAAGGAACGAAGAGACTGAGAAAATTGCGAGATCAGGGACAGTGGGCCGGCGTGCTGACTGCAGACCCGCCTCCGCGCACGCATACACCGGCGTCGGCACCGGTGGTGGCGCCTCCGCAGCGGGAGCAGGACTGCAGCCTCCCAGCCCGACTGACGGCTGCACGGAGCGGACCCGTGGACCCCACGCTACCGGAAAGCCAGCGGGGGAGGACTTCCCGGCCTAGAGGGTCTACGATAGCGTCTCTGCATTGTCCCCATCCCAACTTACCCCGTATTTCTTGCCCCTGGTGGAGACTGCAAGCCTCTCTTTATTCCCAGCTATCGAATTCATGGTGATTTATCCAGAGTACTGTCTAAATATTCCAATAACGCTACATCCAACGGGTTTTCAAGCCCGAAAGATTCCCCAGTGGTAGGGGATGTCTCTTTGCCCTCAAGTCAAGCTTTCTTGATTTGAAGAGAAGAAAAAATAAAGGAAATTGACCCCAGATGTAATAGCACCAATTTTCAGAGAAGGCTGGGGTGGATGGTTTATTCTCTTCAAATAATGCTTTTCTTCATCTTCTGCTCCTTCCAGTCACACGTTTTCTGGTCACGGTCACATTCAGACAATTAGCATTTTCCTCAGCCAAGTAAGTCCGTTTTCCTCCACGATTGAAAATAGGAATAAAAATCACCACACGCGGCAGCTGCAGGAAAGGTGGGCGAGCCGTCGCCTCGCCTCGCCTCGCCCGGCGCGCGGACTCCGTGAGCGGAGCCGGGTGTAGGAACTTGTCTCCTTCACCGAGGTTTGTAACTGAGTTAAAAGAAATTCTCCAAAAATATAAAGATCCAGACTCGGGGAGGAGCCTCGGCGTCTTGCGGAGCCAATATCCGTCTGCCCGTTTTGCCTGACAGTTCCGCGAGGGCAGGGAGAGGGGGCGGCTCCGTCTCGCCCCGGAGCAGTCGGTGGTTAGGGCGCGCGTGTGAGCCAGGGCGCAGCGCGGAGCTTCGAAAAACGCGTCCCCGCGGCCCGAGAGCCTGCGAGTGCTGCCGCTGTGCCCGCCGCCTGGCTGCCGCCGCCGTGCCGGTCGGGCTCCATTTTATGTTGCGGCTCTCCTGCCTGACATTGCGAGTCCGCGAGTCGGGGAGGGGGGCGGAGGGAGGTCGTAAATCTCGTGCCTTGCAGGGAAGTTACTGGTGAGTGGCCCGTGTCCAGGGCGCTAATGAAACACCACTGCGCGAGCCTGGAGCTGGGGTGCAGCAGGAGGGAGCGTGGCTGGACAGAAATGCTGTACCCGAGCCTCCCCCGCCCCCAAGTTCTTTCTCTTCCTGGCAAGGCTTTCAATTCTGCCTTTGAAACGCCGTATAAAAGGGATTGAGTCACAAACAAGTCCACAAACATGCCAGGTCCTCCCCCCGCCCTTTGTTCTCGGAGACCTGTCCTGCAAACCTTTTTTAAGAATTGTCCTACCAACCTCAGGCTGGTCAGTAGGCCACTCTCCCCTACAACGGCAGGAGGACTGGGGGCCTTTGCCACAAGCTCTCCCGAGCTCTAGTCGGCGAAATGCTAAACCGCTGAAGGCTGGGACAGGAGACCTTGGGGACCCAACATTACACGAATTCTCGTCAGTCTGGGGAAACTGAGGTTTTCGCCGCGAGGCACACAAGCAGAAAGGAGGTGTGTGTGGTGCGAGCTGGCCTTGGCCTAGCATGGCCTGCAGTGCGTCCCCTCGCCCCCTCCGCGCTGTTTTCCTCCCGTGACTGGAGCCTGCGGCGTCTCCTTAGCACCCGGTCTTCGTCCCTCTTGGATCCCCCCACCCCGGCGCAGCGCCCAGGAGCGCAGGAAGCCGGCATATGCCAGGCTCCACACGTGGCTGCTCGCGGGTATCATTTATCATTTCCCAGGAGGACACTTCTGCTGGTGAGCCATCAGGTCTGTTTTGTTGTGACCTTTAATTAACACCCCGCGAGACGTCCCTTGAAGGGCCAGTCCAGCGTGGGGATCACGTGAGGTGTAATGGCATTTCTGCGCCCCCAAGAGAACCACGTCTGGGGAGGCGAGGGCGCAAAGGACGCGTGAGGCTTTTTCCATTCTTTGGCTTCCTTCAGAGATAAGGACTAGGCAGGAAGGGGCAGGAAGATAATATTCCAGGGTCCTGGGGCAACGCCCCTCCCTACATCCCTGAGGGAAATTCCTTCTCTGCTTCCCCGCTGTCATTCCCTCTTCCCCGCAGCCCTTGCGTGGGAATATTTCACAGCCACCAAATAGGAGGTAAGAAGATCAAAATGAAGATGTCGAGAACAGTGTGGAAGTTTCCATGACGTTCCTACTTCCAATTTAAAAGCGATCATATCAAGAGAAGACCTTAGGGAGGCAGGTACGCCTCCAGGCTTCACACGCCCGCTCGCAACTGCATATCTGTATTTCGTGGGGGTGATGCAGAAAACACCCTCACCGTTAGCCACGCGCTGCTTATCAGCCGAAGAGCAACGCCTATGCAGGTGAAATGGACAAGCCAGTGAAGCTGCGCGAAGGGAAGGTAGAGTGTTAAGAGGGAGCTGCTGGGGAGCTGCGAGATCCACCTAGGAGACTGTTGAAACCAGAGCCAGTCTGATTTGCATACTGAAGTAGCTGGGGCCCAAAAGCAAGTTTGGTGGGCTCGGAGCGCCCTCTGTTGGTCAAAGCTTATAATCGGCGGCCCCTCGAGAGTTTGACTTGAGGGTTTTCCTAATTGAGGTAAAACTGATACACAGTGAAATGCACAAGTCTTAAGTGTACGTTCTATGGATTTTAATAAATGTATACTAAAGCGTAAGCCACAAACTCAATCAAGATATAAATTTCCATTAATCCCGAAAGTTCTCTTGCTTCTTCCCATGTACCCACCTCTTATAAGCAACCAAAACCGAAAAACCAAATACCCTGCACCTACCATGGAGTGGATTAGACTCATAGTGAGCCCTCCTTGGGTTTCCTAGGCTGTATCTCTAGGGAAGTAGATTGCCCAATCTTCCTTCCAAGGAGTGGCTGGTAGGTTTGAACCGCCAGCCTGCTGGTTAGCAGTCAAAACGCCTTAGGCACTATGCCATCAGAACTCTCAATAAGTAACCACTGCTCTAATTTCTTAAAACCCAAGGAGGGGTCGCTATGAGTTGGGGCTGACTCGACGGCACATAACAACAACAACAACAAGCTCTAATTTCTAAGGAGCTCTGGTGGTTAAAGCATTTGGCTGCTAACTGAAAGTTCAGCAGTTCAAAACCCCCTTTCTCTGGGGAGAAAGGTGAGGCAGTCTGCCTCCCTATAGATCTACAGCCTTGGAAACCCTGTGGAGGCATTTCTACTCTTCCCTGCAAGGTCACTATGAGTTGGATTCCATTCAGTGGCAATGGGTCTGAGGTTCTGATTTCTATCACTATAGATTCGTTTTGCCTGATCTTGAACTTTTTATTAAAAGGCAACTTTCTATTAATAGAAACCTTTATCATAAAGTTTTGAGCTTCATGTTCTTGCTAGTATCAGTCTATTTTCAAGTGTACTATCTGTTTTTCTTTTCTGGTTCTTCTGCCTTTTTGTTAGAATATTTTAATAGTTCACTTTAATTCCTCTTTGTAGTTGTAAGGATCGCAATATGCATCTTCAACTTATCATGGCTACTTAAAGTTAACATGTTGTACCACTTCTCCTAAAATGTAAGAAATTTACAACAGTATAGTTCCATTTTTCCTCCCTCTTTTATGTTGTTTTTTGATATATTTTATATCTACATATATCTAAAACCCACAACACAATGTTATAATTTTTACTTTAAATAATCTATGGTCTTTTAGTGAAATTAGAAATAAAATACATGGCTTTTTTATATTTACCCAGTTTTATCATTTTCTGGGGCTTTTGATTTGTTTCTTAAGAACTTAAGTTTGCACTGGGTCATTTCCCTTCAGACTGAAGAAATTCCTTTAGTATTCTTGTAGTGAGGGCCTCTTGTTGCTGGACAAACCAATTAAGGCCTTTGTTTTCTAAAATTGCCAGGTGACACTTAAATGTGTGCAAATGAATAGGGGCTACACAGGTTCCATCCTAGAATCAGGTCTCAGAAAGGGAAGGGGAATGATGAAATCAATCATACATATTCACTGTTCATGCATATTTATGAATATGCATTGAATATACATATTTATGAATATACATATGGATATACAATGCATATACATTGTTGTTGTTGTTGTTATGTGCCGTCGAGTCGATCCCGACTCATAGCGACCCCTCCTTGGGTTTCCGAGGCAGTATCACTACGGAAGTAGGATTGCCCAACCTTCCTTCCGAGGAGTGGCTGGTGGGTTTGAACCGCCAGCCATCTGGTTAGCAGGCAAGTGTGTTAGCCACTATGCTACCAGAGCTCCCGCATATACATTAAGATTCCCAATATAAAGGGCCCTGGACCTTGGAGCTTTCTCTCTTTGAAAGATTAGTGAAAAGATCCAAACATGGGAAAGGGTGTGGCAGGTCCATGAGGACCTCTCCCAGTCTTTACCTGATATATCTCTTCACCTGTATCTTTTCTGGTTACAATAAATGAGTAACTTTTAGTATAGGTAATAGTTCCCATGGATTTTGTGAGCTGTTATAAGGAATTAACAAACACGTAGGGGCAATGAGACTGACTTAGCTCAGGAGGCTAATTCAGAGGAGGAGCACAGGTGGTTGGTAGAACAGTCCTGACTTGTGAACCCAACTCTAGGCAGCTGGGTGACAGAAAGGCTACAAGAGCAGTTGATGAAAAAAGATAGAGTCCTAGCTGTGGCCTAGTCTCTTCAAGCATATGACTTATTTATTTCTCTACTTCTTTTCCTTTAAATCCTTTAACATAATTATATATATTTTTTTAAAAATCTGGTTAACACAAGGTGTGAGTAGAGTGCAATTGCAACCAATGTCACAAAACAAAATGTGTTGGCTCTTTGAATGAGAAATCAATTTGCTATGTAAATTTTCACCTAAATCACAGTAAAAAGTTATAAACAAAAAGCCAACAACCCATTTCCATGTAGTTGACTAGAGGCAGGGAGGGTGGCTGGTCTGAAGTACAGGGAGTTGTGCAGACTCCTGAGCCAACAGCTGGTGCCTGATGATCTGGTCCCCGGTGGCCGTGGATGAAGTCTGACCTAGCTCTGGGTGGTTAGGGTCAGAGAGGAAATGCCATGAAAGTGGATTGCAACAAGGAATGGAGATGTGGGAAAGTGAAGCCTAGTCTATTTCCAGATTGGAATTGGCTTCATCCCGATTCTTACCACACAGTTAGTGATAAACATGGGCTTTACCTACCTGGCTACTTTATTAGCATCACACTTGTCAACAAATTCTCTCAGCTTCTATTTATCTCAAAATGTCTTTGTTTCATTTTCATGTTTGAAGAATTGTTTAACTAGCTACAGAATTCTTGGTTAACAGTTATTTTCTCTCAGCTCTTTAAAGATGTTATTCATTGTCTACTGGCTTCCCTTGTTTCTGTAACAGGTCAGCAGTTTGACTTTGATGTGCCTGAGTGTGGTTTTCTTCATTTTTATCCTACTTAGGGTTTGCTGAATTTCTAGTATCTGTAAGTTGATCTGTGAGTTTTTCACCAAACTTGGGGGATTTTCAGTCATCATTTATTCTTTTTTTTTTTTTCTTGCCCCATTCTCTCTTTCCTCTCCTTCTGAGACCCCAATTGCATATATTAAGATGGCTCAATATTGTTCCATAGGTTGTTGAGGCTCTGTTCCTTATTTTAGTCTTTACCCTTCTACTCTTCAGACTAGGAAATTTCTTTAGGTCTGTTAAGTTCACTGACCCTTTCTTCTGCTGTCTCCAATCTGTTGTTAAGCCTAACCATTGAATTTTTCATTTAAGATACTATACTTTTTATTTCTCTATATAATTTGTATATTCAATTTATGGGAGCTCTGGTGGCATAGTGCCTAAGGCATTTGACTACTAACCAGAAGGCTGGCAGTTCAGACCCACCAGCCACTCCTCAGACGGAAGACTGGGCAATCTACTTCCATAGAGATACTGCCTCAGAAATCCAAGGAGGGGTTGCTATGAGTCAAATCAACTCAACAGCTGTGAGTAATTCAATTTATATATACAGGTATGTGTTACTTAACATCCACCATAAATAGAATGTTATGCAATTTGGACATTGTTCAAACACCTTGTTATATACAGGCAGTACTGGTACAATCTTTAGTTTAATCCCCATAAAGCCTGTTATTAAAACCTTATGGGAGCCTGCTAGACAAAGCCCAAGAACTGTATCCACCAGATACAGGAGACGACCCTTGCCAGGTGTACAGCCAGGCTGGGCAGGGGCTGGCAGCCAGATCGAGACCTGGCACACATCTGGGTACAGGGCAAGCAGGGCGCATAGAGAGGTGGCCATGGAGAGTGAGCAGGGAGGTTTCAGGAGCCAAAAGTGCAGATGGAGGTGTTGGCCCTCCTGCTGCTGGGGGTGCAGCTGCTTCCTGATCATGTGCAGCTACTGCCACTGGAGCTGGTATCCTGTGAGTGCCCTGGTCCAGACCAGCACCACCAGCACCCACAACAGGAGTGAAGGAGCCCTGGCAGGCACTGTCCTGGACCAGGAGTGGAAGGCTGCATAGCTGCTGGGCAGGTGAATGAAGCCAGGAGAAGGGGAAGGAGGAGGCAAAGGAAGAGATGCTGCAGGGAGTGGGATGCGTACTGGACCTCCACTGCTTCATTCACTCTGGGCATTTGAGGTCTTTAAAACCATTACGGGGAAATAATAAACAAAAGAAGAACTGCTTTCCCTTAAAAAAAATCTTATGGGACTATGGATGTATATACAATCAGACATTGACTGAACGGACATTAAGAGATGCATACCTGCATTGACTGATTTTTCCCTTGACTCAGTCACATTTTCCTGTTTCTTCACATTATCAAGCAAATTTTAATTGTATGCTGAAAATTGTGGAGACCCTGGATTCTATTATATTCCTTTGGAGAGTATTGAATTTGATCTTAGAAGCTCTTAAATTACTTGGTGACCACCTTTAGCTTGTGGATGCTTGGTTTTATGCTTTGTTAGGGCAGTTCTGTTTAGGTTTTTCCCTATACCTAAGAAAAAAATCCCATGGTCCTGGAATTTAGTCTCTGCCCTCAAAGGTCTGACCCTTCTGAGGTTTCAGCAGAAAGACCTTTAACTTGGAACTCAGACTCCATGCTCTGTCCACTACAGCAGGCAACAGCTGAAATCTCTGCTCAACTCTTTAAACTTCTAGATGTTGCTTTGAGATTTTTGTTTGTTTGTTTGTAGCTCTTTCATGTATGCAAAGTTCAAAATATCAGCCAAGGATTTGAGAGAAATTTAATGCACATTTTTGGAATACCTCACTGGCTCTCCTTTCTCAAATGTTCCTCCCCCATTTCTAGCTATTCTGACAGCTCTAAATTCTACCATGTACTACCTCAAACCAGTAAGACTGGCTTTCTCCTTGAGTTCTAGCCATCTACGCTCAGCAGATTGGGGGGGGGGGCAGGGATAAAGCCACATAACCCTTCTTTTGAGGATTGAATACTTGAATCCTCTCCATCTCCTGCTGGTCACTCTTGAGTGCTTCAAACACGTTTGTTGCTATTTAGTTTACTGTTTGTTTTCTTTGGGAAAGCTCAAGGTTCCATACAAGTTATTCCCTAATTTTGGTATTAATGGTGCCATCTTCAAGTCCACTTCAGGCTTTTGGAATTCTTACAGCTTTAGGAATTTTTGTTCTTCAAGTCAGCAGCCTTTGGAGACTAGCTATATTTTATTTTCTATTAGACTGAAAGAATTTTAATGATGTAACCAAATCCTCCAGTGATAGAGAGCTACATAAATAATAGATATTTCTCACTTTTGTACATTCCATGATGCTAACAGCTTTACTTCTATAACTACCAAAAAAAACAAAACAAAACCACTGCCATCGAGTCAACTCCAATTCATAGGCACCCCCACTGGGTTTCTGAGGCAGTAAATCTTTACAGAAGTAGATTGCCCAGTCTTCCTTCCATGGAGCAGCTGGTGGGTTTGAACCACCAACCTTCTGGTTAGCAGCTAGATGCATCAGGTACTGCACTACTAGACCTTAACTTCATGCAAAAAAGTTAAGACTCATTGCCTGGCTAAGAATGAATTTCTTATACCATATTCCTTGTCTCTTAATTATTAAGTGGACAATACTTCTTTGTGAATGTGTCATGGGACCTTTAATATTTTCAGAAAATGCAATTTTGCTTTCCCATTATTTGTACTTCAGGGGTGAGTAGCTCATACATTTTATAGCTAAAATACATTATGTCGTGGGGTTGTTGAAAATCTAAAAGCATAAGCCAGAAATAAAAAATCTAAATCAGACTGGCAACTTCTAATTGCCAAGCAGAGTGAAGAATGTAACAGATTTTCTTCCTCTTTAATATTTTTCTTTCAAAATAATTTCCATATCAACTCAGGCACCAACATGCCAAAGGAGCTAAGCCGAGTGCATGTGCCAGAGGCAGCTGTGTTTCTCCTTGAAAGATAATTACAGCAGCATACACTGTCCATGTGGGATCTTGATAAATACGCAGACAATATTTGCACATGATCTACTAGTGTTCTGGGGACGATATGATCATGTGTGGTCTGCCAAGGAGTGATCAGCAAACGGATGACTTGAATTTGTGTGCTCGATCACAAGTGTAGTGTAAGAGGAGGGATGTAATCCTAAAAGCAGAAGAGGGCTTTCCACTCTTGAACTACCACATCAATCATTAATCATTTTGTCCTCATAAATTCCTTTCATGCTAAATTGCAAATCTTGATTTCAGTCCAAAGTTGACGATTCAAAAGATAAAGGTGTAGAAAGAGAAAGGGTATGCACAAAATCTGTATGGCCGGAGTGATATATATATATATACATATATATATATACACACACACACACTTTCATTTTTATTTTGTCTCCAGTGTAAAGGAGGAAAATAAGCTAGGTATTGAAAGCATTGAGGTCAGAAGGATCGGGCAGATGATGCTCAGCCCCCAACGTTGGGCACCAGATGCTGACAACCGTGGGCTGTGCTATAGCTTATCACAGTGAGTAGCCTATTAGAGAAAACACTCTGCCTTAGCATTTGTAACAGTGAAAAAGGGAAAACAACCGGCATGTGCATCAGTAGGGTGGCCTAATAACTTACAATAGAGTCAGACAATGGAATGCCATGTAGACATTAACTAACTAAACCAAGCCAGTTACTGTTAAGTCACTTCTGACTCCTGGCGACCTCACATGTGTCAGAGGAGAACTGTGCTCCATATGGTTTTCCAAACCAAAACCAAACCCACTGCCATCAAGTAGATTCTTGCTCACAGTGACCTCCACTGGGTTTCCAAAGCAGTAAATCTTTATGGAAGTAGATTGCCCCATCTTCTTTCCATGGAGCAGCTGGTGGGTTTGAACTGCTAGCCTTCTGGTTAGCAGTCAATTGTCTTAGGAACTGTGCCACAAGGTTTTCAATGGCTGATTTTTCAGAAGCAGATCACCAGGGCTTTCCTCCAACTTGCCTCTGGGTGGACTCAAGCCTCTAACTTTTTTGGTAAGCAGCTGATTGCTTAATGGTTTGTGCTGTCCTGAGACTCCCATGCAGACCTTAAAAATATTTTTATTGAAAAATAATGGAATGGAAAGATATTGACAATATATTAGTATTAAGAAAAAAAATAAGTGCATACAGTATGATAATTCAATAAACCAAAAAAAAAATCATATATACATTAGAAATAAAAAAAGACTAGTATAAAATGCCAAAATATTGTATATAACAATTCTTTCTGAGGTAAGATTGCCAGTCCTGTGTTTTCTAGGACAAATGTAATATCATCAGCATAAAAAAAAAATTCTAAAATAAAATGATAAAGTGAGTTTCAGTTTTTAGGAAAGGGGTCCCAAGAAGCTAGAGTGTAAAGGAGGGCCACAATATATGTGGGGACACCCCACAACGCATCCATGTCCATGAGTGTCCAGACACACACACACACACACACATACACTCGCACACATGTATACACATACAGGTCTGCATGACTAGTTAAAGCTAGGAAAAAAGAAACAGGTCTTAAGAGGGACAGTAATAAAGATGGGTAGAGGATACTAGTAGTTAGAAATATTTTTAAATAAAATTTCTAAGCCCTTTACTTAAAAGAAGAAGAAGAAGAAGAAGGCACTAGTTAATACTTTTTAGCTTCCTAAATTTAGAGTTTATACCACTCATCTCTCAGTTTTTTGTACTGTGTGATAGCTTGCATGTTGCTGTGAGGCCGGAAGAATACAAAAAACTACTGCGTATCTAGTTAATTATTGTTCTGATGGACATATGACAGAACTAGACCAGGATGTCATTCTGTGGAGGAGCACATAGAAAGCTTTTTACTTAAAATTTCTAAAACAATACTCAGTTTACAAGCCAACAGAATGAAGGATTATGGCAAACAGGGGAATCAGAAGAGGGCAAGGTATTCCCATTGGAGGGGTCAGTGAAGGGCCCTTCAGGAAAAGGGCTGTCATGGGTTGAATTGTATCTTCCCAAAATATGTGTCAACTTGTCTTGGTCATGATTCTCGGTAGTTTGGCAGTCATCTAATGATATAATCATCTTCCATGATGTGATCCGCCAATCTGTTGAAAAGGTTTGGTTAGGATTAGGATGGTATACAACCTCTTTACTCAGGTGACAGCCCGAATCTGATGTAATAGGAGTTTTCTTGTAGTGTGACCTGACTCATCTTTTATCTTACAAGAGCTAAAAGGAGAGAGAAGAGAGCAGAGAGGGAAGGACCTACTACTACCAAGAAAGAAGAATGGGAGCAGAGTGTATCCTTTGGGCCCAGGGTCTGTGCTTTGAGAACCTTCTAGACCTAGGATAAGATTTATGCAAAGACACATGGAAATTTCAAAGGGAAGCTGGGCCCACAGATGTTGAAAGGAGACAAGGACCTTCCACCAGAGCCAACAGAGCTCACACTCTGAATTTGGACTTATATCTTCCTAAGCCATGAGAGAACAAATTTCTGTTTGTCAAAGCCATGCATTTGTAGTTAAAGCAGCACTAGATAACTAAGACAGAATTTGGTACCAGGAGTGGGGTGCTACTCTAAAATATGGAAGTGATTTTGGAATTGGGTAATGAGTAGAAGCTGGACAAGTTTTAAGATTCCTAACAGTAAAAGCCTATATTTCCTTGAACAGACTATTGGTGGAATTATAGACCTCATTCTGGTGAGGGCTCAGAAGGAAGTGAGGGCAGCTATAACACTGGGAGAGTACAGACAGCAAAAAGCAAGGGCAGCAACCGAACCAGGAGACCAGCTTAAGATAGCGTGGAAGCCAACCCACGAAGCAAGAAAGCTGCAAACATTTGGGCATGATGCTTCCTGGCAACGTGGGATTTCTCTGGGCACTTGTTGATGAAACTAGTCTTGTCAACCCGTGGAGTGACAGAGCCTTCGGGCCAAGGTTTACTGATCCCATGGGTGCCTCTGGACAATTATCAGCAGAGCTTTGTAACACTTGTCTGAGCAGGGCAGAGACCAGGCCAGCTGAAGAGGCTTAAAGGGCCAAGAGGCCTAAGAACCAGGAATCAGAAGCTGAAAAGACAAACAGCATGGAAAGCAGAGCTGCCTTGTTCTCAAAAGGTAGGGTCAAGACCTCTGGGATTTCAAAGAGTGGGGCCACAGCCTCCTAGTTTTCAAAGAATCAGATTTTCATTAACTCAGACATTCAGGCACATCAAGGGCATCAGACCAGATCTGCTGTGCAAAGTTGAGGGGGCAGGGCTGTCATGCCCAAGGGGAAGAGGAACAGGGCCTGCTGGGTCTGAGGGAGTGGGGTCACCACTCAGTTGGACTAGGAGAATGGGGCCACCCAAAGCCAAGGGAGCAGAGATGCCATCTTGGTGGGCATGGAAGGCAGAGCTGAAACCCAGGGCTAAGGGGCCTCCACTCAGGACCAGAGAACATGGCCAACACCCAGAGTCTGCAGGGCAGAGCCACTGACTAGATGGTCTCAGAGAACAGAGGCTAATTTTCAAGGCTTGAGAACTAATTGTTCTGCTGGATTTCAGATTTGCTTAGGGTATTATTCCCTCTTTCCTTCCTTTTTCTTCTATTTATAATGGAAATATCTACCCTATGTTTGTTCCACCATTGTATTCAAGTAGCAGATAACTTGTATTCTAGATTTTAAAGGTTCACACATGAAGAGGAATTTTGGCCCAGGATGGAACTTGGGAGTTGATTTAAAACTTTTGGGATGATATGATCAGGTAAAGGGTTTTGCATGTGACAAAGACATGAATTTGGGTAGTCTAAAGTGCAGAATGTCATGGATTGAATTGTGTCCCATAAAAATATGTGTCAACTTGCCTGGGCCATGATTCTCAGTGGTTTGGGAATCAAGTAATGATGTAATCATCCCATATGATGTGATTTGATGTGAACAGTCAATCAGATGTAAGGAGTTTAGGGTAGTACACAACACCCTTACTCAGATTGTAGCCCTGATCAGATGTAAGGGCAGTTTTCCTGCAGTGTGGCCTGCATCATTTTTTCTCTTACAAGAGATAAAAGAGAGAGAAGTGAGCAGAGAAGGAAAGACTTCATTACCATCAAGAAAGAGCTGGGAATAGAGTGCATCTTTGGACTCTGGGTCCCTGCACTGAGAACCTCCTAGACAAGACCCAGGAAAGAAGAATACCAAGACACACAGAGATCTCTAAGAGACCCTGAGCCCACAGATGTTGAAAGGAGACAGGACCCTCCCCAAGAGCCAACAGAGACAGAAAGCCTTCCCCTAGAGCTGGTGCCCTGAATTCAAATTTCTAGCCTCTTATAACTGTGAGAAAATAAATTTCTATTTGTCAAAACTATCCACTTTTGTAATTTCTCTTATAGCAGCACTAGATAACTAAGACAGGATCTTTGAGCTGGGCCTTAAATGATGGACAGGAAATTGAGGAAAGAGCAAAAAATATATTGGGCAAGAGACAGAAGTCCAGAAGAAAAGAACAAGGTGGTCACATTAAGTAATTTTTCCAAATTTCAGAGGGCCTATGAGATGCAGTGGTGGCTCATTGGTAGAACTATTCCCTTTCATGCAGGAGATCCAGTTTCAATTCCTAGCCAATGTATCTTATGTGCAGCCATCAGTAGAGGTTTTCATAGTACTATGAGACTGAATAGGTTTTAGCAGATCTTCCAGACAAAGACAGACTAGAAAGAAAGGCCTGGTGATCTACTTCCAAAATGTACTAATGAAAACCCTATGGATCACAATAGTTCCATCCCCAGTCGATTATGGGATGGTGCAGGATCAAGCAGCATTTCATTCCATTGTGTTGGGCATGGAGTCATCACAAGTCAGGGACAATTCAACAGCAACTAACAACAACAAAAGCGTGGGGGATAAAGAACTGGGAAATTGCCCTGAGGAAGGACAGGTAATAGAACTACCTGATAAAAATTCAAAAGCTATGTGTGTGTGCGTGCGTGTGTGTATAACCTTCCAAACGCTCAAGGAAACCATAAACTGAAGCAAGGAAAAGACAAACAATATACTCTTGAAGAATTCAAGAAAATAATGCAAAATAAAATGACAAAATAAATAGACAATTAGAAATCATACAAAAACAGCAATTAGATATCCAGAAAATGAACACTAAAATTATGGAAATAGATAACACATTGGAAGGAAAAAAGAGTAGAATAAACTTGGCTGAAAAACACATATCCCAGCTAGAAGACAAATGCCTTGGCATTTATGAGGCATATATGAAGCATATATGAAGAAAAGTCAGAAAAGAGAATCAAGAGGAATGAAGAAAACCTATGAGTTCTATGAGATGATATCAAAAGAGATAACAGATGCCTGATTGGAATTCCAGATAAGGGGAGACAAAGGAAAAAAAAAAAAAAAAACACCCACAGAGAAAACTATTGAAGACTTGATAGGAAAAAACTCCTCCAATATCATGAAAGACAAAAAGATATTCATCCAAGAAGCTCAACAAATCCCATACAGGATAGGCCCCAAGAGAAAGTCACCAAGATATATCATAATCAAACTTTCCAAAACCAAAGTCAAAGGAAGAATGTTGAGAGCCTCAGGAAAAGCAAAATGTTACCTACAAAGGGCAAGCAATAAGACTAAGGTCTGATTTCTCAGCAGAAACCACATAGGCAAGAAGACAATGGGGTGATATATACAAAATCTTGAAGGAAAAAATTGCCAGCCAAGAATTATATATCCAGCAAAACAGTACCTCAAATATGACAGTGAAATAAGGACATTCCCAGACAAACAGAAATTAAGGGAAATTTGTGAAAACCAGATCAACACTAAAAGAAATGCTAAAGGGTGTCCTTCCAACAGAAAACCAACAACAGAATGCAACAATTTAAGATTAAGACATGTGACACCACCAGCCAGAAACCAACCCAGGAGAAGAATTTTCAAATCTGCAATAAGCTTACAAAATGGAAAATAGAGATCTAGAGAAATAAATCTGTAAACAACACCAACTACAAAGCAAATAGAGGGAATAAGTGGTATAATTACAAAATTTCCACACAGAGAGGAAGTCAGGACAATGTCAATATAGAACAGACTGTTCCAAACTTAGGAAGATAAGAATGGGTAAGGTATTTGGCTGCTAACCAGAAGCTCGGTGGTTCAGATTTGGCTGCTCCATGGGAGGAAGATGAAGCAATCTACTTTTGTAAAGATTTACAACCTTGGCAACCTGATGGGGGTTGCTATGAGTCAGAATCAACTCAATGGCAGTGGTTTTAACCACAAAGAAACTTTATAAACCATCTAGCCAAAAGAAGAAAGAAGAAAATCACAAGGACTTACACAAGATCAATAATAATGAAGATAAGAGAAAGAAAACTGAGTAACAAAATGACCTCAGCACAGAAAAATATTTGGAACAAAGAAACCATCAGCACCACAACAAAAAACACAAAAGAATGACAGCAGTAAATTCATAAGTACACTAAATGTAAATGAATGAAATGCTGCAGTCAAGAGAAAAAGGATGGCAGATTGGATAAGAAAACAAGACTCATCAATGTGCTGCCTACAGAAGACTCACTTTAGACACAAAGATAAAAATAAATTAAAAATCAAGGAATAGAATATATATCAAGCTAAAGGCAATGAAGAAAGAGCAAGAGTAGAAATATTAATTTCTGATAAAACAGACTTCAAGGTGAAAACCAGCATAAGGGACACAAAAGGGCATTATATGACAATAAAACAATCAATTGGCCAAGAGGACATAACAATACCTATGTACCCAATGAAAAAGCTCCAAAATACCTAAAGCAAACATTAACTGAATTGAAAGAAGTATACAATACTACAACAGTAGTAGGAGACTTTAACAAACCACTTTTGATGAAGGACAGAACTAGAAAAAAACTCTAAAAAGATACAGAAGATCTCAATGACACAATCAACCAACTTGACCACATTAACATTTATGGAGCACTCTACCCAACAAAAGCACAATACACATTCTTTTCCAGTGCATGTAGATCATTCCCCAAAATGGACTGTATGTTAGGCCACAAACTAAGCCTTAATAAAGTTAAAAACACTGAACTACTACAAAGCACCTTCTCAGATCACAACCTTTAAAATTAGAAATCAACAATAGGAAGACCGGGCAAAAATCAAATACATGGAAACTGAATAACATATTACTCAATAACCACTGAGTAACAGAAGAAATGAATGTGAAATTAAAAATTCCTAGAAACAAACAAGAAAGAAACAGAACATACCAAAACCTTTGAGACAGTGACAGCTGTACTCAGAGGTCAAATTATAGCAACTAATGCATGCATCAAAAAAGAAGAAAGAACCAAAAGCAACACCTTAACCTAACAACACCAACAATTAGAAAAAGAGTCAATGAAAGAAGCTTACAGTCTCCAGAAGAAAGGAAACAATAAAGATCAGAGCAGAAAAAAATGAAGCAGAAAAATAATAGAAATAATCAACAAGACTAGAAGTTTGTTTTTAAAAAAGATTAACAAAATCAACAAACCACAGCCAAATTTAACTGGGGCAAAGACAGAGAAGATGCAAATAACACAGATAATAAATGAAATGGGTGACATCACAACAGAACCAACTGAAATAAAAGGATAATAACAGAATACTACAAAGAACTGTACTCCAACAAATGCAAAAGCCTAGAAATGGACAAATTTCTAGAAGCATAAGACCTGCCTAGACCGACAAGACCACAGACTGGGGTAGAAAATTTGACCAAACAACAAAAATTACCAAACAACATGGCAGGCCCTGGTTCAAGTTCAGGAACAATCCTAAGATCACCAAACATGGCAGGCTGCTGAATGAAGACTCGGCTACATGCAGGGTCCAAGCATGCTAAAAAGCTCAGGAAGAACAAAGGAAGAAACTGAGCAGGTCATTTAAAAAAAAAAAAAAAACTCTCCACAAAATACAAGTCCTGGCCAAATGGTTTCACTGAAGAATTCCATCAAACTTTCAGAGAAGAGGTGACACCCATCCTACTCAAGCTGTTCCAGAATATAGAAAAGAAGAATGGCATACTCCCAAATTCATTCTATGAAGCAAGCATAACTGTTTTGCTTCTCAGAGCTGCACTAACAGAAATACCACACAGGTGGATGGCTTTAACATACAAAGATTTATTCTCTTACAGTTTAGGAGGCTAGAAGTCCAAATTCAAAGTGTCAGCTCCAGGGGCTGGGCAAAGGCTGCTCAATCTTAGGGCTCAGCTCGTCCTTTTGCCCCTGGCCTACTGAAGCTGGAGGCTTCTCTTAACTTAGACAGCTGCTGAATGCTAAGTCTGACAAACCCAAGGTTGACTAATAAAATGGCACACTCCCAAGATTACCAAACAACATGGCAGGCCCTGGTTCAAGTCCAGGAACAATCCTAAGATCACCAAACATGGCAGGCTGCTGAATGAAGACTCGGCTACATGCAGGGTCCAAGCGTGCTAAAAACCTCAGACTTTTCTCAAAACTGTCTTTTTATATACTAGAAGCAGACCATATCCCTAAGGCAGCTACACAGCTCCTCCAGTAGATTATATCATGGAGTTGATTACCAGTGTCATCATAGGGAATAACTACATCCAGCTACCCAGCCACTCAAAACAAGGCACAGCCAAGTTGACACACAACTTAACTACCACATACTAACAAATATCCTTCATGAATAGAGATGCAAAAATCTTCAACAAAATCCTAGACAACAGAATCCAACACTATATATATATATGTGTGTGTGTGTGTGTATATATATATATAATATACCATGACCAAATGGCTTCATACCTTTGTACCAGGTATGCAAGAATAGTTCAACATTAGAAAAACAATCAGTGTAAACTAAAGAAAAGAACCACATGATCATATCAATCAATGCGGAAAAGCTACCTGATAAACTCCAACACCCATTCCTGATAAAAACTTTCTGAAATATAGGAATAAAGGGAAATTTCTCAACATTATAAAGGGTATGTATATATGCAATGCCTCTGGTAGCATAGTGCCTAAGGCACTTGACTGCTAACCAGAAAGCTGGTGGTTCAAACCCACCAGCCACTCCTCATAAGGAAGGTTGGGCAATCTACTTCCCTAGTGATACCGCCTAGGTAACCCAAGGAGGCATCGCTATGAGTCGGGTCCAACTCAATGGCACATAACAACAACAACAATAACCATATGCAATGCCAACAGTCCACATTATTTTCAACAGAGAGAGACTGAAAGCATTCCCTTGTAAAAGGGGACCAGACGAGGATTTCCTCTATCACCGCTTCTATTCAACATTGTATTGGAAGTCCTAGCCAAGGCAATAGGGCAAGGTAGAGGAATAAAAGGCATCCAAACTGGCAAAGAAGAAATAAAACTCTCTCTGTTTGCAGATGACGTATGATCCTATACATAGAAAAACCAAGAGACTCATCAAGAAAGTTACTAAAACTAATCAAAAGATTCAGCAAAGTGGCAGGATACAAGATCAACAAACAAAAATCAGTTGGATTCCTCTACATGAACAAAGAGATCTCTGAGAGGAAATAAGGAAAACAATACTATTTACAATGGCTATAAAAAAGATCAAATAATTAGGAATATATTTTACCAAGGACACAAAAGACTTACACAAAGAAACCTATGAAACACTACAAGAAACTCTAAAAGACCTACATAAATAGAAGAATATGCCATGCTCATGGATACAAAGACCGAATATTGTGAAAATGTCAATATCACCCAAAGCAATCCACATATTCAATGCAATCCCAATCCAAATGCCATCAACACTCTTTATGGACATGGAAAAACCAATCACTAATTTTATATGGAAAGAAAGAGTGCTCAGGTAAGCAAAGCACTACTGTAGAAGAAAAACAAAGTAGGAGGTCTTACACTCCCCAATCTCAAAACCTACTATACAGCCACTGTGGTCAAAACATTCTGGTATTGGTCCAATAATAGACACATAGAGCAGTGGAACAGAATTGAGAATCCAGAAATGGATCCATCCACCTGTGGACAGCTGATCTCTGACTAAGGGCCAAAACCTATTCAAGGGGGAAGAGACAGCTAGCGAAACTGGATATCCCTGTGGAGAAAAATAAAACAAGATCTGTACCTCACACCACACACAAAACGAACTCAAGAAAAATCAGAAACCTACATGTAAAACACAAAACTATAAAGTTCATCAAAGATAAAATAGGGGTAAATCTGGGGACCTTAATTTATTGGATAAATAGACTATCAAGCATAACCCAAAATGCACAAGCAGTAGAAGAGAAACTAGATGACTGAGACCTTGTAAAAATTAAATTCTTGTGTGCATCAAAAGACTTCTCTAAAAGAGTAAAAGAGAGAATCTACAGATTGGGAAAAAATATTTGGCAATGACATATATGACAAGGGACTTATCTCTAAAATCTATAGAAGACTTCAACACCTCTTCATCAAAAAGAGGCAGCTCTGATAGCATAGTGCCTAAGGCACTTGACTGCTAACTAGAAGGCTGGTAGTTCAAACCCACCAGCCACTCCTTGCAAGGAAGGTTGGGCAATCTACTTCTGTAGTGATACTGCCTCGGAAACCCAAGGAGGGGCGTATGAGTCGGGGCCGACTCAATGGCACATAACAACAACAACACCACCATCAAAAAGACAAACAATCCAATTTGAAAATGGGCAAAGGATATGGACACTTTACCAAGGAAGATATTCAGGCAACCAATAAACATATGAAAAAATGTTCATAATCACTAGCCATTAATATATATATATGTATATTGCCATTGAGTCGATTCCGACTCATAGGGACCACCTTTGGGTTTCTGAGGCTGTAAATCTTTACCAAAGTAGATTGCCCAGTCTTCCTTCCACAGAGTGGTTGGTGGGTTTGAACCACCAACCTTCTGGTTACCAGTCAAATGCCTTAAGCACTATACCACCAGAGCTCCTTCATTGGCCATTAGAGAGATGTAAATCAAAACAACAATGAGATATCATCTCACCCCAGCAATAGTAGCAAAGTTAAACAGGAGAGAAAACAAATGGTAGCAAGAGTGTGGAGAGATTGGCACTCTCATACACTGCTGGTAGGACTGTAAAAGGATACAACCACTGTGGAAAATGGCTTGGGGCTTCCTTAAAAAGTTGAAAATAAAAACACCATTTAATCCAGCAATTCTACTACTGGGAATATATCCTAAAGTAAGATCTGGGACATGAATACATGCACACCCATGAATATATGCACACCCATGTTCATCACAGCACTCTTTACAATAGCAAAGAGATGGAAACAACCCATCAACAGATGAATGGGTAACCAAACTATAGTACATACACACAATGAATAGTGTGCACTATTAAAGACTAATGAAGAATCAGCAAATAACTTTATAACATGGATGAACTAGGAGGACATTATGCTGAGTGAAATAAGTCAATCACAGAAGGACAATATTGTATGAGTCCATTATAAAAAGTCAAGTCCATTATAAAAAGTTTACACAGGGAAGGAAATTTTCTTTGTTGGTTACAAGGGATGGGAGAGGATGGGAAGGGAGGAAAAAGAGATGGATAGTTAAGAGATAGATGTTGATATGAGTGAAGGGAAAAGCAATATAACAAAAGCATGTGACTACACAATATCACTAAGGAAAAGAGAAAACATGGAGAGATATGCAAGAAGTACAGACAATAAAGGTAAATACTATCACATACATAATACTGCATTATCCGTAATAGCAAACACTAATCTATGGGTGGATATATCAGTAAACAGGCAAAAAGATCAGGTATGTCTAGACAAAAGGGAATATACTCATGACCATATATAAGTTTGGCAGATGATATTTCTACATATGTATTTGTATGTGCTATAAGAATGCCCATATAAATAGAACTAATAGGGGGAAAGTTATGATAATTTCTTAGCCACAGCCAACCACCCTGAGGGAGCGAGTTGTTGGACCTGTGGGCTCAGGACCAAAGTCACTGGGGACATGGCAAACTCAATTGGTGTAACACAAAAAACATTGTTGTATATCCTACTTTGGTGAGTAGTGACTGGGGTCTTAAAAGCTTGCAAGAGCCATCTAGATGTAACAATTGGTCTTTCTTGTCCAGAGCAAAGAAGAATGAAGAAAACCAAAGACATATGGAAACAATTAGTCCAAGAGACCAATGGACCATGAGAACCTCGGTCTGCATGACTCTGAGACCAGAAGAACTAGATGGTGCCACTCAGAAAGGGATCAGTGAAGGAGATCCTGGATAGAGTGGGAGAAAAATGTGGAAAAAAAAAACTCAAAATCATAAAAAGAAACCCAAATCACAATAAATTAAAAGAAAAGAAAAGAAAAAAAAAAAAAAACAGGCTTGCTGGTCTGATAGAGACTATTGAAACCCCCAACATTATGGCCCCTACTGACCCTTCAGAACTGGAATTGAACTCACTTCAGTGGCTTCCAGCTAAACAACAGACAGGCATACAAGGTGAACATTTACACTAGGTGGGTACACTCTTTAGATCAATCAATCAGTGGAGATCAGAAGAGCAGTATTTTCATAGGGAGCTACTACAGAGGGCAGGAATGCATAGGAAAGATGGACACAGGAAGAAGGTAACCACAGGGAGGAAGTGGGAAGAGAACTGTTATATTGTGGGGATTGCAATCGATGTCATGAAACAAAATGGGTATGGACTACTGTATGGAAAATGAATTTGCTCTGTAAACTTTCATCCAAATCACAATTTTTTAAAAAATGTTTTAGAAAAATAAAACCTGTGGGTTAGAACAGAACATTATCTGTCTCACTTGCTTTGGACACATAGTCAAGAAGGATTAGTTGCTGGAGGAGGACATCACATTTGGTGAAATAGAGGGCCAGCAAGGACAAGGGACACCCTAAGCAAGATAAATTGGCATAGTCATCATTATGATGGACTGGAACATGCTGGTGATCATGAGGACCACGCAACATTTGGTTCTATTGTAAGTCATCACTGCAGCAAGCCCTCCCTCCATCAATCCTCCTCAATCTCTCCAGCTACAAAAGCTCTGCCATCACATGTCACCATCATCTTAGGAAGTCTTCTCAGTGTTAACTCTGCACTGGGAAGCCAGCAGTTCTGTCTGCACAGATTTAGCCCATTCACCTTATTAGTTATATACGCAGTGCTTCTGGATGAATGGATGGGCGGGTGGGTGGATGGATGGATGGATAGAGGACCATAAGACCTTGAAAAAAAAGTGTTCAGGTGAGTAACTGGATGATGCATGCTCCTGTTGGGAGAGCAGTGCCAGCTCACCCTGTTCCTTATAAAAAGGATGAGATTGAGATCAATCTGTCATCATTCTTGTAATTTTTCTAAAAACAAACAAAAAAACACCACAGAATCTGCATTTAAAGCCTCATTTAAAAACAAGAACATAGATAAGTATCAGGGAATTCAAGAGTTATGGTTTCCACAGCAACATGCATGTGGCCACCCCAACTAGTATTAAATAAATGAAATTAAGCATTTATATTGTCCTTGACATTCAGCCATATGCTTAGCAATCACTATTGGTTTATAATTCCTTGCAGCCACAAGTGAGGGAGTCAGTCTTTTTGCTCCCACATTAACAATGAGGAATCCAAGCCCCAGGAAATAACCATATGTCCAGAGAGGCCCGACTGTGTGAATAGCTGACTAATTTCTCTCTCTACACAGCAGGGTACAGCAGGATGGGATGGAAGTCAGAGGGCTACCCAGGGTGAATGAAGATCACACATTATTAAATGCCTACCGTGCACAGGTCCTGCCTAAAGCAGTTACTATCAAGTCTACTAAAGCTCATGGCAACCCCGTGTGTGTCAGAGTAGAGCTGTGCCCCCTGAGTTTTCAATGCCTGATTTTCAGAAGTAGATCACCAGGCATTTCTTCGGAGGTACTTCTGGATACTCTCGAACTGCCAAACTCTTGGTTAGCAGCCAAGCTCATTAACCTCTTCTACCACCTGGGATGGAAACCTTGCCTAGTAAGGTTTTTTCCAAATCTCTCACAATTAAGATGGGGTCACTGCAACTAAAATAGCAATGATGGAAGCTATAGGTTTCAGGGTTCCAAATGGGAGAGAAAAGGAGAAGAGAGGACTAGAAGTAATGTCATGTGGCCCCAGTTCAATGTTCTTTTTCTCATACAACTAACTTCACTACCTGCTCAGAACTGTGGACCTATACTAAGAGAGAGAAAGAAACTCCCTCTAAGGTTCAGAATAATGAGGAGCAATAAATATCCTCATTACAGAGAGCAGCCACGCCTTGCATATCAGATTACCTTTTGCTAGTTTCTCTAACAGATTAAGAGACCCCACCAGGGGTAAAGCTTTTACTGTAGCAAATCTTTGCAAATGTCATCTCTCAGATGAACACAGGTGTGTGAACTGAAAGCACAATCCAAATGTTTTAGGGTTCTCTAGAGAAATAGAACCTGTAAACACACACACACACACACACACACACGTGTGTGTTTAGGGAGAGAGATTTATTTAAAGGAATTAGCTCACACAATTGTTGAGGTTGAGGTTGGCAAGTCCAAACTCTACAGATCAGGCAAAAGGCTGGAATTTCAGGCAGTCTTGTGCTCCAGAGGGGTCAGTGGTAGTTCAGTGGTAGAATTCTCAGATTCTATACGGGAGACCCAGGTTTGATTCCTGGACAATGTACAACCACCATCGGTCTGTCAGTGAAGGTTTGATGCCAGTATCAGTGTTGCTAGGATGCTGAACAGATTTCTCTGGAGTTTCCAGACTAAGACTAGGAAGAAGGACCTGGAGATCTACTTCCAAAAATCAGTCAAAGAAAACTCTGTGGATCACAATGGTCTGATCCACGACCCACCATGGCCATGATAAAGGACTAGGCAGTCTTTCATTTTGTTGTGCTTGAGGAGACTGTGAGTTGGGAGAGACTTCACAGCAGCTGACAAGTGGTATCAGTAGGTCAGCCAAGGGGGCAGGGGTGTGGTGGAATTCTGGTAAATGTCTCTTTACAGCTGGGAGGCAGAATACTTCATCAAAGAACCTCCTGTTTTGCTCTTAAGGCCTTCAACTGAGTAGTGAGGTCCACTCACATTCTGGAGGATAATCTTCTTTAGTTGAGCAAAATGACTTAGTCACATGTAAATACTTTATAACAACATCTCTACTACTGTTGGAACAAAAAACTGGGCACCACAGCCTAGTCAGGTTGACACATAAAATTAACCATTACACCAAGACTCTGAGCTATAAACTGTGATATGCAACCCACAGTGCTGGGGCAGAGAGGCCTTAAGACCTCGTCATCTTAACAAATGACCTTTAAGAAGCAGTAAATAACAACCATGAAATGCAGAGATGAGATAAATTGAGAGGTGTTGCCAACACTACTAAAGAAAGTGAAATAATGTGTGAAAATGCAGAATCTCAAAAATATGAGAAAATAAAAAACACAAAGTCAAGCCCAAAACATCAAACTTCTTATATAAGATAAATGTGTTTTGAATCAGACTCTAAAGGTAGATATTTAGAAAGCAGTATTCCCTAAAGTCACCACCCATCTGTCAATGCGTTGTACTGTGGTGGCTTGCATGTTGCTGTGATGCTGGAAGCTATGCCACCAATATTTCAAATGCCAACAGGGTCACCTGTGGTGGACAGATATCAGCAGAGCTTCCAGACTAAGAAGAAAGGCCTGGTGATCTACTTCTGATCATTAGCCAATGAAAACATTAAGGATCACAACAGACCGTCATCAGGAGGAATCAGCAGCTGGAGGACATTACATTTGGTGAAGCAAAGGGCCAACGAGGGTAAGGGAAACCCTCCATTGGCACAACAGCTGCAACAATGGACTCAAATTGCAACAATGGACTCAAATATACTGGCAACTAAGAAGATGTTGCAGGACCGGGCAAGGTTTCATTCAGTTGTACATAAGGTTGTCATGAGTCAATCAATTCAACAGCAGCTAACAGCAGCTCCTTAAACCACAAGTTACAGATAATAGGCTGAAAATTAATACAAATTTTTGCTATCATTAAAGCAGGTCCACTTCCTGCAGGAAGCTTTTCCCAACTAGTTCCACTTACCCACAGCACACACATTAAGACATATAGCTACATAACAGGAGTTGTCCATGTATCTCTTTTCGTTTGCCCTCTTCCCCCTATTAAATCAATTACTCCTCAAATGTTATAGAGCCACTGTCCAATGCTAAGCTGTAAAATGACTGTTAAATCCAGAGCTCTGACTTAAAATTTGACATGTCAATGTAATGATCGGGAGTGTAGTGCCTAAGGCATTTGACTGCCAACCAGAAGGCTGGCGGTTCAAATCCACCAGCCACTCCTCAGAAGGAAGGTTGGGCAATCTACTTCGGTAGTGATACTGCCTCGGAAACCCAAGGAGGGGTCGCTATGAGTCGGATCTGACTCAACAGCAGTGGGTTGTGTTTTGTTTCTGTTGTTTAAATTATGTGCATGATGCCCATTAGACCATGAGCTCACTGAAGACAGCAGTTGGGCCTTGATTTTTATATCCTAGCAGCCAACACAGAGCTGGGTGTGGTTCTTATAACAAGTACATGGAGTAAGTGAATGTGCATCACTCCTAGTGTGCTTTACTTATTGCATGAAATGGCTCAGTTGAAACTTAATCTAAAGTATTGCATTCTGTTCTGAATATTTTAGAACCCAAAAAATAAATTATGATCAAAGCTGATTAAAGAATCTAGAAGGTACTGCTTAAGAGTGAAGACTGAAGCAACTTGAATGTGTATAAAAGTCTAAAAGATAACTATGGTAAACATGCGTTATTAGAAAGTCCTTTTCTGGGGGTGAGAACAAAGACAGGAACATATCCACTTCTAAGACATTAAAATTAGGAGTGCTGGATTTGAATCAAGGCAATGTAAGCAAGCTTTCAAGGTGAGAATAATGACTCCAAAATCTAGCACGCTGTGTAATCGACTTCTTTAGCTACTGGCAGCAAACCCATCCCTGTTGAATTTTAAATGATCCCTAAATGATCCTATGGTACAAAATTCACTTTTATGCCAGTATAGAGCATTACTTTTTAACAGTTGAGTTTTCAGAATAATATATATACTGAGTAAGATTTCCTGCTTCCCCTATTCTTCTATGGGTAAGGTTGGCATAATTATTTCACTTACACTGATGAGGAACCTGACAACACAAAGAAGCCAGATGATATGCTCAGCATCAAAAAAGGAGGTTAAATGGCAAGGAAAGGATTGGAGTTCCAAACCATAAACCATTCTTCTCTGTACTTACCTTTCTCTGCTACAGTGAGCAGGTAACATTGCTGAGCCAGGATTCCCTGACCCAGAGAGACCTCCCTATGGAGACCTACTCTTGGCTTCTACTTCACACTCCCAAGTCATTTTTATTTTTACATTACCAACAAATTAAAAAACCCCTCTTGTGTATCTACATATTGTTCAGATACCTGGAACAGGTGTTTCTAATTTTTGCAGAGAATATAAGCTAATGTTTAAGAACTTAGGCTCCAAAATCACATGACATGGCTTCAAACTGGTCTAAGAATTTCTAGCTATGTGCCTTGGCAAGTTACTTGGCTTCTATTTTCTTTTTTTTCATCTATAAAATAAGGATGGATAATAATGCAAATGATTAACAAGTTTGGCTGCCAACAAAAGGTTGGAAGTTCAAGTCCACCCAAAGGTACCTCTGAAGAAAGGTCTGACACTCTACTTCCAAAAAAACAGCATTGAAAACCCTATGGAGCACAGTTCTACTGTGACACACATGGAGTTGCCATGAGTTGAAATCAACTCCACAGCAACTGGTTTGAGGTAAGTGGAATGCTTAGTGGGAAACTGCGCTAGTACATCAGTCCACAGACATGTCTTCCTTCCCATCTGTTCTCTCCACTCCTAGCCCCCCACCCCTGCCACAGCACTTGGTTAGTGGAGTAGTCTTTGGGCCTTACCCCAGCTCATAAGTCAACAGAGACTATGGAAAGTTTAAATCTTTCCATCATCCCAATGATAGGAACTAGGGGCAATTTGAATATTCACCCTCTCCTCTCCCAGGGTACAAGAAACAGAAAACAGCTAGAGGAAAGAATATTATCAGAGAATAAATGAGGGTCTCAATCACTGGTTTAAACATCCTCAGAGTAGGCAAGGAAGGTATCAACTGAAATCCTCTGAGATAAGGGGCTGAGAATCATTTTGCACACATTATCTTAACCTAGATGATGCCTTCCAAAGGAAGGTTAGGAAATCTACTTCCGTAGTGATACTGCCTCAGAAACCCAAGGAGGGGTTGCTATGAGTCAGGGCCGACTCCACAGCACATAACAACAACAACAGACGATGCCTGAATATACACCAACGAATGCTTTCCCATTTCATCCAGCCCCACAGGAGCCAGGAAGTTCAAGCTACACTTCACAAAGTTCTCAGAGCTGGCTACTTTTCTCTTCTCTTCCCTTGGTCACTCTCTTCAGTCAGTCACAATTTCCTCAGAACTGAGGCTATAGCAGTCATATCCTCAAAGGACTCAGCCTCTGGGCTTGCCCCACCCCAAGTCTTACATATAATTACAGATGAATCTGCTCTGGAGCCCAGCATGGCCCTGCCACTCCTCTGCTCTGAGCTCTATAGGCTCCCCTTGTCTAGGACAGCTATTCTATTCTCTGTCCCCAGGTAGGAGGGATGGCTCAGGTACATGGGTCCTTTTGGAGGAGCTCTTTCCAATGCATCCACCCCAGGAGATTCTCAAACCACCCTCTTGGGGTTGTGCCATCTCTCCCAATCTGAGAATCATGGGTCTGTGGAATCACCTCCATTGTGTGTCATTCAAGGCCCTCTATGTGCTGGCCCCAACTCAACCTCTCCACATCTAATGCCCACTACTTTCCTCCACAGAACAACAGAAACATATTCTCTCCCAGTTCTGGAGGCTCAAAATCTGAAATCAGTATCATTGGGCCAAAATCAAAGTGTTATCAGGGTCATGGTCCTTTCCTTGTTTTTTCCAACTCTGGTAGCCCCCAGGTATTCCTTGACTTATAGACACATCACTCCAATCTCTGCCTCCATCTTCACATGGCATTCTCCACATGTGTCTGTGTGGCTCTGTTTCTCTCCTCTTCTAACTTTACAAAGTTAGGACTTCAATATATCTTTTGGAGCGACCTAAATAAATCCATATCACCAACTAAGCTTAACACTCATTATTCTATACACACACACACACACACACACACACACATGAGATCTCTTACCTGTGCTTCTGTTTTTCTCTTTGCCTAGAATGTCCTTCCTCCTATCATCATATATTCAGATCTTCTCTCTTACATTGTCTTGCTCTAATGCCACCACCTTCAGGAAGCCTTCTCTGATCCCTCCAACTGGATACACTATCTTCTTTCCTGAATCCCCACAGTCTTTTTTTTTTTTTTCTGATAGCCATGGTTTCCTATGAAAAAGTAGCATTTGGTCACATTCCTCTTGGTTCCCTTCACAGGACCTGACACATGTCTTTTAGGTTTAGTGTTTGCTAAGTCAGTGAACAGCTGAGATAATAATTTATCTTAGTCAAATATACAACTAGAAAATCACTGGGCTAACGTATTCCTGAAAATGTCAGTGTTCTAGTTGTTTCCTTGCTGTATGCCTGCTGTGTATCATTTATATTATCTCATACAAAATGCAATGAGACAATAACAGAAAAACATCTTCATTTCTATCATAGGTTTCTATTAACTTGCAGGTTCCTACTTGCCCTTCTTTTTCTCAGTTGCATTCCAGATTTTTAAATACATTTCTACTGACCCATTTAAAAAAAAAGCAAAACAAACAAAAAAAACTTTAAATTTTGTCCAGTACTCCTAAGGAATTCTCCAGAGTGCCATTTAAATCAAAACAAGAGTAAGTAACTGCAGTGGGTTGAAGAGTAGCCTCCAACATATATGTCCAAGTTATAACCTCTGCTACCAGTGAATGTGGACTTATTTGGAGATAGCGTCTTTGTAGACTAGATCATTGTGGATTTAGGGTGGTTCTAATTTAGGTAGAGCTCTGGTAGCGTAGTGGCTAAAGCACTTGACTGCTAACCAGAAGGCTGGCGGTTCAAACCCCCCAGCCACTCCTCGGCAGGAAGGTTGGGCAATCCTACTTCCGTAGTGATACTGCCTCGGAAACCCAAGGAGGGGTCGCTATGAGTCAGGACCAACTCGACAGCACATAACAACAACAACAACAACCTAATCATAGGGAGATTTGAGACACACAGACACAGAAAAAAAAAAAAAAAGTACAGAAGACAAGGCCAAATGAAGGCCAAGGTAAAGACTGGAGTGCTGCTGCCACTCAAGGAATGCCAGGAGCCACCAGACACTAGAAGAGACAATGAAGGAATCTCTGGAGGGAGCACAGTCTGCTGACATCTTGATTTCAGACCTCTAGTCTCCAGAACTGTGAGAGAATAAATTTCTCTTGTTTTAAGTCACCGTCACCCCAAACCAGTGGGCTTTGAGTTGACTCTGACTCATGGTGACCCCATGTATGTCGGAGTAGAACTGTGCTCCCCGGGGTTTTCAATGGCTGATTTTCTTTTTGGAAATAGATCACCAGGCTTTTCTTCCAATTTACCTCAGGATGGACTGGGACCTCCAATCTTTCTGTTAGCAGCTCAGATTGTTTATCGCTTTCACCACCCAGGGACTTTTTTAAGCCACCTAGTTTGTGGCAATGTTATAGCTGCCCTATAAAACTATTATAATAATGCATGTATCAGCCCACAAAATAGCATCCAAACCCATTTCTTTGCCCAGCACTTTACCCTTGCCTCCTCTTTACCTATTACGTCCTCCCCGCTCCCAGCCTTTTTTAAAACCGTTTTCTTTCTCCTCATCTTTGCTTTTCCTCACCTTTTAACCCCCAGTTTTCTCTTACTTTTTCCCAAACTTCTGTCATTGTCCTGCCAGTGGAACCTCTGAGAGTCCCTTGTGATGAACTTGGGTTTATACTTACACTTTCCCTGTTGGGAGCTCTGGTAGCATAGTGGCTAAACACACTTGACTGCTAACCAGAAGGCTGGCGGTTCAAACCCACCAGCCACTCTTTCAAAACCACCAGCCACTCCTCGGAAGGAAGATAGGGCAATCTACTTCCGAGTAGTGATACTGCCTGGGAAACCCAAGGAGGGGTCACTATGAGTCGGTCATAACAACAACAACAACAACAGTGAGAGCCAAAGCCTCTCATTTGGAGCAAAAGTCATAGAAAAGCAATAGCTATGCATTGTGTCATTACAGAATCTTAGCTATCTGCCCCACCCCATCCTCTTTTTCTTCCAGGTCACCCACCTCGACTTAAACCCAGCCATTTAAGTCATTTTCCACCTGCTTCTCTGTTGCTCTTCTGAGAATTCACAGGTTCCAAATTAGAAAGGCAGTGTGGTCTTTGGCAAGCCAGGGTGGTGAGGGGCTGCTGTGCTGGGAGATTGCCTTGGGGCTGGGAAATGCTGTGTCTCTACCACTAGCACTCACCAGCAGGGCAGAGAAGAGACACTGGAGAAGGAAGAGGTTTTTAATTGCTTCCTCCTTTTTCCTTCTCTTTATAGCCTAGGTTTTCCCATCCTTCCTGGGCCTCTGGGCTTTCTCTCACTAATCCGGAAAACAACTTTGTGAATAAAGAGTAAAAGGTGCTGGCAGTGCCTGTAAGATTTCATTTTCCCACTGCTCAGGGTGGAAGACAGATTGTGCCCCCGCTGTCCTGCAGGCACTTTGCAACCACCCTCACAAAACTTTCATAAATCATGTTGGGTAGTTGATTTTGTGTGTGTGTGTGCACGCACACACAAACATTCTCTTTTTGGGTGCTTTAAAATTACTTTCTCACGGTTGGTCGGAGAGGCTGGTGGCTGTGTGATCCTCAGCCTATAGGATTGTGGGACCAGGGGAACTGGATGGTGCCCCACTGCCACAGTTGACCACTTGGTGGGGGGTCTGTGTGGGAGGTCCTGGGTGGAGTGGGAGAACAATGTGGAAAAAAGCTCAAAATCATTAAAAAAAAAAACGAGGGGGGCCGCGTTTGCTGGTCTAGTGGAGCCTGGTGAAGCCACTGAGACTGTGACCCCTGGCTGCCCTTTGGGTCTGGAATAGAACCCACTCCTGTAGCTTCCAGCCAGACAAAGGACAGGCATGTGAGGTGAGCTTTTGCACTGGGTGGGTGCACTCCTTGGAGAGAGTAATCATGGGAGAGTGGAGGGGCTGTGTGTGCGCAGGAGGACAGGTCAGGGGACAGGAGTGATGGGGGAGGGACACGGGGAAGAGTGGCTTTGTGTGTTGGGAGAGCTGTTGCATTGTGGTGGATTGAATTCAATGTCATGAGTTTGCTCTGTGAACTTTTACCCAAATCACAGTGGAACTCCTCGAAAGGAAGGTTGAGCAATCTACTTCCCTAGTGATACCACCTTGGAAACCCAAGGAGGGGTCACTGTGAGTCGGGTCTGACTTGATAGCACCTAACAATAACAACAACAACAACAGTGGAAAAAAGAAAAAAAAAATTATTTTATCAAAGAAATGCATGCACAATAGTTTAAAAATCAAATTATATCAAAAAGCTAATTTTAAAAATCCTTCTCCCTAAGGGAAAATAGTGCAGCCTCCACAGGAAGCAGTTGGGCGGTGCCTCAAAAAGTTGGATGTAGAACTATCATTTAAAAAAAAAAAAAAAACAACTCACTGCCGTGGAAGTCGGTTCTGACTCAAAGTGACTCCTCCTTGGGTTTCCCAGGGGGTATCTCTAGGGAAGCAGATTGCTCAGTCTTCCTTCCAAGGAATGGCTGTTTGGTTTGAACCACCAGCCTTCTGGTTAGCGGTCAAATGCCTTGGACACTACACCACCACTCAGCAACCATATTCCTAGAATATATACACAGAAGTGAAGGCAGGAAGGCAAAGAGAAACCTTACCCCAATGTTCATTGCAATACCATTCACAATAGCCAAAAGGTGGAAATAGCCAAAATGTCCATCAACAGATGAATAGATGAACAAAATGTAGCATAAGCATACAATGGAAAATAACTCTGCCCTAAAGAAAAATGGAGTCCTTATACATACTAACACATGGATGAACCTTGAAAAAATTATTCCTGAGTGAAATAAGTCAGTCACAAAAGGACAAATATTGTATGATCCTACTTACATGAAGTAGGCAAATGTATAGAGACCAAAGAGCTTTGATGGTGCAGGGGTTAAGGCATTTGGCTGCTAACCAAAGTTGTAGGTGGTTCAACCCACCAGCTGCTATGTAAAAAAAAAAAGGGGGCGGGCGGGGGGGGCAATCTGCTTCTGTGAAGATTTACAGCTTTGGAAACTCAATGGGGTCGCTATAGGTTGGAATGGACTAGATGGCAGTGAGTTTGTTTTTTTTGAGATAGAGATCAAAGTTTATTAGTGGTTATAACAAGGGTTAGAAGGGGCCAGAGGAAGTCTTAACTTAGGGGGCACTGAGTTTCTGGTGAAATAATTTGGAAATGGATGGAGGTAATAGTTGTACAATGTGATGAACATAATCAATGTCACTGAATTGTTGAATTGCAAATGTTTTGTTAAGTTGTTCCATCTGGAATTTTTTAAAATTTTACCACAATTTAAAAAAATACATCCTCTGTCCTACCTCTGCCCCCCTCAACAACCCTCACAAAACTTTCCCCTTTCTTCTGACAATTTATTTTGAACTTTTTAAGGTACTTATCTCCATTTTTCTATCTGTGTTTACCCCTTTATTTCTGCTATTTCTTGATTTACCAATTTTAGACATTAGCTCTTAATGCCATGTTGTAGTGCATTAAGATTTAGCCCACAGTCCCTGCTCCCTCCATTTCTAGTAATTATATTAATAAATAAAATAATGGGCTGATATTTATGGGGCTCCCACTAGGCCCAGACATGATTATACTTTAACAAGGGGCCATTCATTCTGTACATTTCCCCTTAGAAATACAAACACTAGGACAAACTTTGCAGTTATAATATTCTTGATTTCAAACAAATTCTCTGGCAGGCATTTTATAATCACCAGTCTCTTTAAGGATTCAAAGTAAGGAAAAGATTTAGTCTTTACACCATGTAAGTCACAACATCTACATCTACCTTAGAAGGCAGAAGCAACTATAATTAGAAACTTTTTGAATAGCATTTTTTTTTTTTTTTTGCAACATATGGAAAAATATAAAGACTCTTAACGCTGCATTCTTTGATTATGGTTTGAAGGTAGAACATTGACATGACTGAGCACCTTTCTTGCCAGAAACACTTTCTTTGCTTGGCATCCTGAACACCGCATTCCTCGTAGTCCCCTTCTCCCACCTGCTTGAAAGCTAAGTTTTCTTCTCTTTCCATCCACACTCCTCTCTTGGTGATCTCTTCCAGTCTTGAGGCTCCAAATATAATCCATATACTGATGATTCGCATTGTCATATTGCCAGCTTTGACTTGTCCCCTAGCCAAAAAGCCCAATATTCATCATTCTTCCTGACATCTCCATTGGATGTCTAACTGACATCTCAAACTTAATGTGTTGCATACCAAACTCTGGCTAATCATCCCAGGAAAAGTACCCCATCTGCACTCCTCCTCACCTCTGCCCATGGAGCTACTATCCTTACAGTTATACAGGCCAAAGTATTTGTAGTCATCTTTGGTTCTTCTTTTCTCTCACACTCCATATCTCATCCAGCAGGATATCCCATTAGTTCTACCTTCAAACCATATTCAAAGAATGCAAAGTAAGAGTCTTGATATTGTTTCATATTGTTGTTGTTGTTGTTATGTGCTGTCAAGTCAGACCTGACTCATAGCGACCCCTCCTTGGGTTTCTGAGGCAGTATCACTATGGAAGTAGACTGCCCATCTTCTTTCCGAGCAGTGGCTGGTGAGTTTGAACTGCCAGCCTTCTGGTTAGCAGTCAAGTGCCTTAGGCACTACGCTACCAGAGCTCCCCTCTCTTGCACACAAAACAATTGCTATTCAAAACGTATCTAATTATAGTTACTTCTGCCTTCAAAGGTAAGTGTCATGACTTATATGGTGTGAAGATTAAATCTTTATCTTACTTTGAATCCTTAAAGATATTGTTGTTGTCGCTATGCCGTCGAGTCATCTCCAACTCATAGCAACCCTAAGCACAACAGAACAAAACACTGCCCAGTCCTGCAGCAGCCCCACAAGAGATTGGTGATTATAAAATGCCTGCCTGAGAATTTGATTGCATTCAAGAATATTATAACTGCAAAATTTGTCCTAGTGTCTGCATTTCCAAGGAGAGATGTGCAGAATGAATGGCCCCTTGTTAAGCAGAGCAGTTGAAGAAGATTCTAGATTGTATGTGCTGTGAGAATGTCCAAATATGTAATAGAGCTAACAAGGGGCAAAGTTATAACAACTTTTTGGCCACAGCCAACCACCCTGAGGGAGAGAGTTGTTGGACCTGTGGGCTTAGAACTGTGGTCCCAGGGGACATCAAACTCAATTGACATAACATACTACACAAAAACATTGCTTTACATCCTACTTTGGTGAATAGCAGCTGTGGTCTTAAAAGCTTACAAACAACTGTCTAGATGCAACCAGAGCAAAGAAGAATGAAGAAAACAGAAGATGCATGGAAACAATTAGTCCAAAGGACTAGTGGACCATGCAGTCCTCAGCCTATTTGAGCATCAGAGCAGAAGAACTAGATGGTGCCCAGCTAATGCTGTCAACTGCTTGTTAAAGGATCAATACAGGAGATCCTGGGTATAGTGGGAGAACAATCTGGAACTCAAAATCATTTTTTTTTTTTAAATTAGGATTTGGGTGAAGATTTACAGAGTAAATTCACTTTTCATACAGCACTTCACATATACTTTGTCTCATGTCATTGACCAAAATTTACAATACAGCAGCTCCCCTCCCACTTCCTCCCCATAGTTACCTCCTCCCAGTGTCCATCCCTTCATACTCTTCTGCACCCTGAGCTATCTCCCTGTGCA
>NW_006921826.1:4565906-4566409 GCF_000298275.1 Orycteropus afer afer | reverse complement strand
CAATGGAATACTATGCAATGCTAAAGAATAATGTAGAATCTGCAAAACACCGCATAACGTGGATGAACTTGGAGTACATTATGCTGAGTGAGATAAGTCAGTCACAAAAGGACAAATATTGTATAGTCTGTTATTATAAAACTTAAGGAAAGGTTTATCTATTGGAGGAAATTTTCTTTGTTGGTTACCAGGGGTGGGAGGGGAGGGAATGCTGTTAGATAGTAGTGATAAATATTGATTTTGGTGAAGAGAAGGGCAATGTACCAAATGGGAGTGACCAATATGGCAGCATTGAGGATGAGAAAGACATAGAGTGGTACATGGGAAGTACAGATAACAAATACCCTTTTGCATATACAGTACTGAGTTGTCAGTGAAGGCAAACAGGGTTATATGGACGGAGAGATACGTGGACAGGCTAAACAATTAGGTTTGTCTAAATGGGGAGTATATCCGAGATCATATATAGGGTTGGCAGACAATGGTCCTATAAGTTTATGTGA
>NW_006921826.1:4561732-4565149 GCF_000298275.1 Orycteropus afer afer | reverse complement strand
GAGGAAGTGGGAGGGGAGCTGCTGTATTTTAAATTTTGGTCAATGACATGAGACAAAGTATATGTGAACTGCTGTATGAAAGGTGAATTTACTCTGTAAATCTTCACCCAAATCAAAATAAAATTTAAAAAAAATTATAAACCCAGTAAAATTGTCCCTCAAATATGATGGTGAAATTAGGACATTTCCAGATAAGCAGAAATTAAGGGAATTTGTTAAAACCAAACCAACTTTACAAGAGATGCTAAAGGGAGTCCTCTGGACAGAGAACCAACAACAGCAAACAACAAGTGACCATTAATACACATGATGACATAACCCAGAAACTAACACAGTTATAGAAGTATCCTAAGTAAATATGCCTACAAGATTGTAAGCAGGGAACCAGAGACATTAATTGGAAAATGAGGACAACTACAAACCAAAAAGAGTGAAAAAAATGTGTGGTAGGGAAGTCAAGACAACTACAAGATAGAATGCACTGTTCTAAACTTCGGAAGAAAATGATAAATCACAGGGTAAGCTCAAAGAAAAATGATAAACCTTCACATCAAAATAAAAAAAAAGGACCAGCACAAATATTTAGCAAATACTAAAACAATAGCAATGAAGGAAGTGATAACACGGTTCATAAACAAAACGAGCTCAGCACAGAAAATTATATGGAACAATGAAATCAACACCACAAAAAAGCACATAATGAAATAATAGCAACAAATTCATACTTGTAATAATTATGTATCTGAGAAGGGATTTATCTCTAAAATTTATAGAAAACTTCAACACTTCAACAACAAAAAGATTAACAATCCAATTTAAAAATAGGTAGAACACATGAATAGACAGTTCACCAAAGAAGATATTCAGGTGGCCAGCAAATACATGAAGAAATGCTCACAATCATTAGCTACCAGAGAGATGCAAATCAAAGCAACAATGAGACACCATCTCACGCCAGCACTAATGGCATAGTTCAATGGGATAGAAAATAACAAATGCTGGCAAGGATGTGGAGAGATTAGGACTCTCATACCCTGCTAGTGGGACCGTAAAATGATACAACCACTGTGGAAAACAGTATGGTGATTCCTTAAAAAGCTGGAATTAGAAATACCATTTGACCCAGCAATTCCATTACTAGGTATATATCCTAAAGAAGTGAGAGCCAGGACAAGAACAGATATATGCACACCCATGTTCATCACAGTACTATTTACTCTATAGCAAAAAGATGGAAACAATCTAGGTGCCCATGAACTGAAGAATAGATAACCAAACTATGGTACATACACACAATGGAATACTATGTAACCCTAAAAAATAAGGTAGAGTCTGCAAAATAGTGCATAACGTGGATGAACTTGGAGGAAATTATGCTGAATTAAATAAGACAATCACAGAAGGACAAATACAGTATTGGTGTATTATTGTGAAGACTCAAGGAAAGGTTTATATATGGATGGAAACTTTTTTGTTGGTTACCAGGGGTGAGAAGAGAGGGGAGGGATCACTGGGAAAAAAAAAAAAAAAAAGCACTGATCCATGTCACTTTAGTTTTGTGTATTTCACTGTACATAAATTATATTTCAATAAAATGCATTAAATAAAATTCCATTTTGTGAGGATCCAAATATTTCATTTCTCCCTCAAAAAAATAGTCCATTTGAGTGATTGTTATAATGCAACAACACATTTCAAAATGGCTTTCCAATACTGACTGACATTCTTCATTAATTTATGTTTCCAGTTCATGAGTTAAACCTGAACCATGTCTTTACTTTAAATATGACAACATACATTCTCTGTGAATTGAACTGTATCAATCATATTTAAATTGTGCCAATCTCTAAATTCATCCATAGCAAGTTGAGGATTAAATAATTTAGGACTAAATAGTTTGCAAACAAAACAATATACAAAGCCAACTGACAGAGAATACAGTTGCCACTTCCTCTTATAATTTTCACCATTAGAAATATATTCTGGTTACAGAACTATGTTAGTCTACCATCAGAAATTTTTGACACAAATTTTCAAATTGTCCACTATGATGTTGACAATCACTTGGCCCACTTTTGATCCAACAATTTACATCATTAGGAGAAAAATAATTCCACAAAGAAGGATCTGTACTTCCATTATTTATGGGGACTACAGACAAAACAATTTCAGATTCTAAAATAGTTTTACTTTCTACACCATTATTAATTTTTTTAGTACAGCAAAGAATGGAATTTGGAACAAATTCTGTTATATTCATATTACTTTTTTAAGTTCAGGACTAGCAGTATTAATGCAATGATTTGCATTCATTAAACTTGTGTTCAATGGAAGAAATCTCTTCTCATTCATTTTGTTTTGAAAAGGAAGTTAATTTTGTAATTGCTTTAGGGGTTCACAAATCCTTTTCTTTTTTATTTTCTATGAGCTATTGTTTTTGAGCTCCACTTGTTACTATTTCATTTTACCTGGATATAAAATTATGTCACATTTTATATTTGGTTCTATTATAGAAAATAAGTTTTAATAATGGAAAATAAATGAAATTATAAAACAAGTAAAATTTATTAAATACAATTTACATTTGAATTTTAACATAAATATTTGTATTTGGAAACCAGTAATTTTAAAAAATGGATTTAGAACATGTAATTTTGTCTCTCAGGTCTGACTTAATCAAATGAAATAGTGCTTACAAGGCAATTGGAAATAATTTCATACATTTGTCATACTATGTTGGCTGGCAAGCCCTTTGCAGATCTCCATGAGTGTTTTTCATCTTAAAGATAAAACTTATGCACTCATGTACTACATTGTCAGTGATGGCAAGCATTGATCTACAGGTGGAAGATGGGTGGACAGGCTGAATGATGAGGTATGACTATGCAGGGGGAGTCTGCCCATGACCATCTATAGGGTTGGCAGACGATGTTTTTACAAGCATATTTGTATGTGCTATAAGAATGTCTGGGTGTATAGTAAAGCTGACAAGGGACACGGTTGTGGTGGCTTCTTGACCATAGCCAGCTACCTGGAAGGGGTGAGTAGTTGGACCTGTGGGCTTGGGACCATGGTCACAGAGATATCAAGCTCAATTGGCATAACATAGTACACAAAAACATTGTCTACATCCTACTTTGGTTAGTAGTGACTGGGGTCTTAAAAGCTTGCAGGCAGCTATCTAGATGCAATGATGGGTCTCTCCTCATCCAGAGCAAAGAAGAACAAAGAAAAGCAAAGACACATGGAAACAATTAGCCCAATGGACTAGTAGACCAAGTGATTCTTAGCCCATATGACCATGAGACCAGAAGAACTAGATGGTGGCTGGCTGGCTACCACTGTCAACCACTTAAAGGGGGATGAGTACAGGAGATCCTGGATAGAGTGGAAGAACAATGTGGAACAAAAAAACTC
>NW_006921826.1:4559331-4561202 GCF_000298275.1 Orycteropus afer afer | reverse complement strand
GTGCCTTTTTACTTGTCAACCTTGGGCTTGGCAGCCTCAGCAGCCAGCAGCTGTCTGAGTGAAGAAAAGCCTCTAGCTTCAGTGGGCCAGGAGCAGAAGGTGGAGCTGAAACCCAAGGTGAGGGGCTTTTACCTAGCCCCTAAAGCTTGGCACTTTGAACTTGAACTTAAAGCCTCCAAATTGTAAGAATAAACTCCTGTTTGTTTAAGCCATCCCATTTGTGGTATATTCTTGTCAGAGCAGTACTAGGTAACCAGAACATAGGGTGAACATTTATATCAGGTAGATAAACTCCTTAGAGCATAAGAGAATAGAAGGGCAGTATCTTCACAGGGAGATAGCCTGGAGAGTGGGAGTGCATGGGAGAGAAGGACACAGGGAAGAAGTGACTACAGTGAGCAAGTGGGAAGAGAAGGTCGCAGGAGGTGTGGGTGTAGTTGTGTCTTATGGGGAATTGCAGTCAATGTCATGAAACAAAATGTGTATGAACTGCTGTATGGAAAATGAATTTGCTCTGTAAACTTTCACCCAAATCACAAGTAAAAAAATTAAAAAAAAAAACAAAACTGTGCACTCACTTTCTGACCTTTAATGCTACATCTTCACAGTTCATTGGACTACTGCTGATACCCAACAGGGGCAAGAGTGATGACGAAGAGCATGATACAAACACAGGAATGTGTTCAATCTGAAGACATTTTGGTTTGCTTTGCACAGGACAGGACCAGAGCCATTAAGAGTCATGTGATTATAGTGCCACTGACACATTCTTATGTGGTTGATGAAAGAGAATTGAATGTGAGGTTATATCCCATCGGTCCAAAATGAAAAGGAAAATATAATTGTTATCATATGCAAAATGTATAAAATAATATCAATTTTATTTCCTGTCCGGGCAGTTCCCTTCCACTGTGGTGCTTGCTTTTCCTTATACCTTCTCTGCTTGACATCTATGGGTCTTTGCTTCAGACAACCGGTGCCCCCGTTTGTTGAAGACTAAGGCATTTGACTGTCAACCAGAAGGTTGGTGGTTCTGGTTCAAACCAATCAGCCACTTCTCAGAAGGAAGGTTGGGCAATTTACTTCTGTAGTGATACTGCCTCAGAAACCCAAGGAGGGGTCGCTATGAGTCGGACATGACTCAACGGCAGTGAGTTTGGTTTAGTTTTGGATGCATGTGTTTGACTTGCTTATTGGATAATTCATCCCTGCCGCCTCAGGGACCAGGCTGGGATTGCAGCCTTGTTTTCAGGGTTTACCCTTTAACTCATGACACTTCCCATTGCCAACCCACACCAGCCCCCAGTTCCATCCGTGTGTAATTGTGCATTATGCAATACTCTTCATCTCTAAATTTACCTGCATTTTCACAAGTTCTTTCCTCCTACCTTCTACTCTCAGAAGTCCCTGCTCCCTTTTCTCAGTTTTCCTTCCTCTTATGCTGTTGTTCATTCAGGGCTTCATGACCATTTTCCAACAACTATTCCCTTTGTCCTTTTATGTTCACTCTTTATTCTGGTGCTTATTTCTTTCAAAGGAGCTCTGGTGGCACAGTGGGAAAAGCACTTGGCTGCTCACAGAAGTTTGACAGTCCAAACCCACCACCCGCTCCACAGGAGGAAGATGAGACAATCTATTTCCATAAAGACTTACAGCTTTGGAGAGTTCTGGTAAGATGGCAGACTATGCAGAAAGACTGCGCAGACCATCTTCAACAAAGAAAAGGGAAACCAATTAACACAGACACAGAAGATAATCCTGGACCCCTGAACCTTGAAGGGAAGGATATAGAAGTGGACTAAACCCCAACTAGCAGAAGAATTTGCATGAAAATACTAAAAAAGGAGACAGACTGAGCTGCGGTCTGGCAG
>NW_006921826.1:4558211-4559201 GCF_000298275.1 Orycteropus afer afer | reverse complement strand
GCACGGTGGCTGGGGAACAAACGGAGAAGGTGAAGAGAAAGGTGGGCTGAACTGTGGACTTTTGCCTGTCTGGAGGGTGCCTCCATTTTGAATGTTTAAAAGCTGCTTGACTATTTTGGATATTTAAAGAGACAGCACTCTCACAGATTCCTGGGGCTTAAGAATACGTTCTGCTTTTCAGCAAACTCAAGGACACACTGGACCTACAAGACTGAAAAAGTGCGACATTCCTCTTGTTACTCTTATACCCCATGCCCACTTGGTGAACAGAGGTGCGGCCATCCCCCATTCCCACATGCCTTCTGGGTCCACAGGAACTCCATCACGGTCTGTGTGCTCAGACAGAGCTTGGGTGCCGGCTGCCCTGTCCTCCAACAATTTTTTTCCTTTTTTTCCTTTTCGCTTTCTTTTTTTCTGGTGATTAGTTTGCTTGTATTTCTCTGTTTAAAAACAACTATTATTATTAATACTATTTTACTATTATTCTTATTCCTCCCCTAATAGGTCCAAGTTTTCAGCATTTTTTCTTTTCGCTGTTCCAGGTTGAATTTTTTTTTTTTTATTTAAATTTTCTTTTTCCCCCTTTTCTTCTCATGGTTAACCCTGTTCCTTGTTTTTCTTCTTGTATTTTTCCCACTTTTATTTTCCTTCATTATTCTCCTTCTCTACCTTTTTTCTCTTAGTGCCCTCTCCCCAGATAGTGCAGGTTTTCTTTCCTTCTTTTTCCCTTTTTTCTTTTTTTGGTTACTGTTCCTGTGTGATTACATGGTCTGTTTTTTGTCCACGTGCTTTTAGTTTTTTGATGGTTATTCAATTGTAATTTTTGTCTAAATGAATGGGAGACAGCAACAGTACCCATAAGACACAACTACATCCACACCTCCTGCGACTTCATTTACTGAGCGAGAGCCACTACCTCCTTCTCCACCAACAGGCCAATGATAAAAAACCACCAAGAAGAGCCTGAATCACCCTTGGCTGCTCTTCACA
>NW_006921826.1:4556089-4557201 GCF_000298275.1 Orycteropus afer afer | reverse complement strand
AACCAAAAATAGCAAATAACAACCGACCATTAATACACAAGATGACATAATCCAGAAACCACAGTTTTGGACATATGCAAAGTAAAATGAGCTTACAAGATTGTAAACAGGGAACCAGAGACATCAATTGGCAAGTGAGGACAACAACAAACAAAAAGAGGGAAAGGACTGTGTAGTTACAGAACTTGGATTGGATGAGAAAACAAAACCCATCAATATGCTGCCTACAAGAGAAACACCTTACAGATAAAGACAAAAATAGACTAAAAATCAAAGGCTGGAAAAAGATATATCAAGCAAATGGCAACTGTAAGAGAGCAGGAGTGGCAATATGGTGATTCCTTCAAAAGTTGGAATTAGAAATACCATTTTACCCAGTCATTCCATTACTAGGTATATACTCTGAAGAAGTGAAAGCCATGACAAGAACAGATATATGCACAACCATGTTGATCATAGCACTATTTACAATAGCCAAAAGATGACAACTTAGGTGTCCATCAACTGAGGAATGGATAACCAAACTATGATACATATACACAACATTAAAGAATAATGTAGAATCTGCAAAACACCACATAATGTGGATGAACTTGGAGGACGTTATGCTGAGTGAAATTAAGTCAATCACAAAAGGACAAATATTGTATTAGTCCATTATTGTAAAAGTTAAGGAAAGGTTTATCTGTAGAAGGAAATTTTCTCTGTGGGAGGGGAGATAGATAGAGATAAGTTATTTATCTGTTAGATAGATAGAGATAAGTATTGATTTGGTGAAGAGAAGGGCAATGTACCAAATGTGAATGACCAATGTGGCACCATTGAGGAAGAGAAAGACATAGAGAGGTACATGGGAGGTACAAACAACAAAGATGAACCCTTTTACACATACAGTACTGCATTGTCAGTGAAGGCAAAAATGGATATATGGGTGGATAGATGGGTGGACAGGCTGAAATATTAGGTAGGTCTGAAATATTAGGAAATGGGGAGTGTATCCAAGAACATGTACAGGATTGGCAGACAATGGTCCTATGATTTTATGAGAATGATCAGAATTCCCAGGTGTATAGTAGAGCTGACAAGGGGCAAGGTTGTGGTCACTGCTTGGT
>NW_006921826.1:4553321-4555520 GCF_000298275.1 Orycteropus afer afer | reverse complement strand
TGGAAGGGGATCTATGTAGGAGATCCTTGATAGAGAGGAAGAACAATGTGGAACAAAACTCAAAATCATTTGGAAAAAAAAGGGGGGGGGGCAGGTTTGCTGGTCCAATAGAGCCTGGTGGAACCACTGAGACTATGGCCCCTAGCTGTCCTTCAGGTCTGGAATTGAACCCTCATCCATGGTTTCCAGCCAAACAAAAGACCGGCATATGAGTTGAACATTTACCTGAGATAGATACACTCCTTGGAGAGAACAATCACGGGAGAAAGAAGGGCTGCTTATGCACAGGGAGACAGCACAGGGCGCAGGAGTGTATGGAGGGATGGACACTGGGAAGAGGTAACTATGAGGAGGAAGTCGGAGGGGAGCTGTTGCATTGTGGTAAACTGTGGTCAAAGTTATGAGACAAAGTGTATGTGAACTGCTGTATGGAAAATGAATTTGCTCTGTAAATCTTCACCCAAATCACAATTTAAAAATAAAGAAATATTTATTTATTTATTTAAAGTAAAAAAAAAGAAAGAAACCAGAAGAAATCTACATAAATGGAAGAAAGTACCATGCTTGTGGATAGGAAGACTGAACATTGTGAAAATGTCAATTCTACCCAAAGCAATCTATACATTCAATGCAACCCCAATCTAGACCCAATCAATATTTTTTAAGGATATGGAAAAAACAATCACTAACTTTATATGGAGGAGCTCTCGTAGCGTAGTGGCTAAGGCAGTCGATGCTAACCAAAAGGCTGGGGGTTCAAACCCACCAGCCACTCCTTGGAAGGAAGATGGGGCAATCTACTTCCGTAGTGAAACTGCCTCAGAAATCCAAGGAGGGGTCGCTATGCATCGGGTCTGACTCGACAGCACATAACAACAACAACAACAATATATGGCAAGGAGTTCTGGTAGTGCCTAAGGCATTTGACTGCTAACCAGGAGGCTAGTGGTTCAAACCCACCAGCTACTCCTCAGAAGGAAGTTTGGGCAATCTACTTCTGCAGTGATACTGCCTCAGAAACCCAAGGAGTGGTGGTTGCTATGAGTTGGGTCTGACTCCATGGCACATAACAACAACAACAACAATATATGGCATAAATAGACTATCAAGCATAACCCAAAATACACAAACAGCAGAAGAGAAACTAGATGAATGAGACCTTCTCAAAATTAAATTTTTATGTGCTTCCAAAGGCTTGTCCAAAAGAATCAAAAGAGAACCTACAGGTTGAGAAAAAATGTTTGGCAATGATGTATCTGAGAAGGAACTTATTTCTAGAATTTATAGAAAATTCCAACACCTCAACAACAAAAAGACAAAAAATCCAATTAAAAAATGGGCAGAAGACATGAATAGACACTTCACCAAAGAAGATATTCAGGTGTCCAACAAACATATGAAGAAATGCTCATGATCATTAGCCATCAGAGATATGCAAATCAAAACAACAATGAGGTACCATCTTGCCCCAGCACTAGTAGCAAAGTTCAACAAGACAGAAAATAACAAATGTTGGCAAGGATGTGGAGAGATTGGGATTCTCATATGCTGCTGGTGGGACTGTCAAATGATACAACCACTGTGAAAAGCAGTATGGTGATTCCTTAAAAAGTTGGAATTAGAAATACCACTCAACCCAGCCATTCCTTCACTAGGTATATATCCTAAGGAAGTGAGAGCCAGACATATGCACACCCATGTTCATTTCACCACTGTTTACAATGGCAAAAAGATGGGAACAACCTAGGTGTCCATCAGCTGAGGAATGGATAATCAAACTGTGGTATATACACACAATGCAATACTATGCAACCCTAAAGAATAACGTAGAATCTGTGAAACACTGCATAATGTGGATGAACTTGGACAACATTATGCTGAGTGAAATAAGTCAATCACAGAGGACAAATATTGTATTAGTCCGTTATTGTAAAAGTAAAGGAAAGGTGTATATGTGGAAGGAAATTTTCTTTGTTGGTAACCAGGGGTGGGGCAGGAGGGGAGGGAACACTGTTAGATAGGTAGAGATAAGTATTGATTTGGGTGAAGAGAAGAGCAATGCACCAAATGTGACTGATCAACATTGTGGCATTGAGGAAGAAGAAGACATAGAGAGGTACATGGGAGGTACAGACAACAAAGATAAACCGTTTTGCACACACAGTACTGCATTGTCAGTGAAGGCAAGCATGTGTATAC
>NW_006921826.1:4550179-4551896 GCF_000298275.1 Orycteropus afer afer | reverse complement strand
TAAGTCTTTGATCCATCTGGAGTTAGTTTTTGTGTATGGTGTGAGGTACAGATCTTGTTTCATTTTTCTGCAAATGGACATCCAGTTTTTCCAGCACCATTTGTTAAAGAGAATATCTCTTCCCCATTTAATGGATTTTGGCCCTTTGTCAAACATCAGCTGACCATAGGTTGATGGATCTATTCCTGGGTTCTCAAGATGCAGACTTTGCTTGATTTTAAACTGCATAGTGTCTCTCCCCTTGTTTTGTTCACACAACTGTCTCTTAGTCTTTGTAGAAGTTCTCCATGAGCATAATGAAGTGTTTTGGAATTTCCTTCCTCTCAATGTTATGCATAATTTGATAGGTTTCACACAATTGAATGCATTTACATAGTCTATAAAACACAAGTAAACATCTTTCTGGTATTCTCTTCTTACAGTGAAGATACATCTGATATCATCAGTGATACTCCTTGTTACAGTCCTCTTCTGAATCTGGCTTGAATTTCTGAAAATTCTTAGAATTTTGTTTTTCACCAATTCCTTCAGTCCAGCTTGGACTTCTTCCTTCAATATTGTCAGTTCTTGATCATATTCTACCTGCTGAAATAGTTGAAAGTTGACCAATTATTTTTTCCCAGTCACTCTGTGTATTCCTTCCATCTTCTCTTGATGCTTCCTGCAACATTCAATAATTTGCCCATAGAATCTTTCAATATTGCACCTCAAGGCTTGAATTATTTTTTCAGCTATTCCAGCTTGAGAAATGCTGAGCAAGTTTTTCCCTTTCAATTTTCTAACTACAGGTCTTTGCATATTTCATTATAATACTTTAGTTTGTCTTTTTGAGCCACGCTTCGAAATCTTTGGAGCTTTGGTAGCATAGTGCCTAAGGCATTTGAGTGCTAAGCAGAAGGCTGGTGGTTCAAACCCATCAGCCACTCCTTGGAAGGAAGATTGGGTGATCTATTTCTGTAGTGAACTGCCTTGGAAACCCAAGGAGGGGTCTCTGTGAGTCGGATCCAACACCACAGCAGTGAGTTTGATTTTTGGTTTTTGAAATCTTCTGTTCAGATCTTTTACTTCATCACTTCCATTCATTTTAGCTACTCTGTGTTCAAGAGCAAGTTTCAGAGTTTCTTCTGACATCCATTTTGGTCTTTTCTTCCTTTCCTTTCTCTTTAATGACCTTTTGTTTCTTCGTGTATGAAGTCCTGGATGTCATCCACAACTCATTTGGTTTTTTGGTCATATCAAAATTCACTGCCATTGAGTTGGGTCCGACTCATAGTGACCCCTCTTTGGGTTTCTGAAGCAGTATCACTATGGAAGTGGATTGCCCAGTCTTCCTTCAGAGGAGTGGTTGGTGGGTCTGAACCACCAGCCTTCTGGTTAGCAGTCAGATACCTTAGGCACTTCACCACCAGAGCTCCTTTTCAGTCATTAGTGTTCAATGAATTAAATTTATTCTTGAGATGGTCTCTAAATTCAGGTGGGATTCACTTAAGGCGGTATTTTGGCTTTTGAGGGCTGCTTTTAATTTTCTTTTTTTTAAATTATTATTATTATTATTTATGATTTGGGTGAAAGTTTACAGAGCAAATTCACTTTCCATACAGCAATTCACATACACTTTGTCTCATGATATTGACTACAATTTACCACAATGCAACAGCGCCCCCTCCCACTTCCTCTCGATAGTTACCTCTTCCCTGTTTCCTTCCCTCCATGCACT
>NW_006921826.1:4548989-4549729 GCF_000298275.1 Orycteropus afer afer | reverse complement strand
TTGCATCTGTATGGCTGCTTGCAAGTTTTTAAGATCCCAGTCACTACTCACCAAATAGGAGGTGGAACAATGTTCTGTGTAGTATGTTATGTTATGCCATTTGACCTTGATGTCACCTGAGACCATGGTCCCGAGCCCATAGGTTCAACTATTTGCTCCCTCTGGATAGCTGGCTGTGGTCAAGAAGTGACTACAACCGTGTCTCTTGTCAGCTCTACTATACATTTGGGAATTCTTTACAGAACTTATAAATACACTTGTAGAATCATTGCCGGCCAACCCTGTACATGGTTTTGGGTACACTCCCTGCCATAGAAATACCTAATAGTTCAGCCTGTCCACCCATCTGTCCACCTGAATACCCATGTTTGCCTTCACTGACAGCGCAGTACTGTGTGTGCAAAATGGTTTATCTTTGTTGTCTGTACCTCTCTACGTCTTCTTCTTCCTCAATGCCACCATGTTGATCAGTCACATTTGGTACATTGCCCTTCTCTTCACCCAAATCATTACTTATCTCTACCTATCTAACAGTGTTCCCTCCCCTCCTGTCCCACCCCTGGTAACCAACAAAGAAAATTTCCTTCCACATATAAACCTTTCCTTTACTTTTACAATAATGGACTAATACAATATTTGTCCTTCTGTAATTTACTTATTTCACTCAGCACAATGTCCTCCAAGTTCATCCATGTTATGTAGTGTCTTGCAGATTCTACGTTATTCTTTAGGGTTGCATA
>NW_006921826.1:4534734-4548208 GCF_000298275.1 Orycteropus afer afer | reverse complement strand
CTGACTCGATGGCACATAACAACATCAACAACAATGGCTAATGATTGTGACCATTTCTTCATATTTTTGTTGACTGCCTGAATATCCTCAGGTGCATCTTCAGATTGAGCACACCCTTGTATTTATATCAAGCTGTTTGCAATCACAAAATTACATGTTCTAAATCCTTTTTTTTTTTTTTTTGCTTACTAATTCCAAATACAAATTTTTGTGTTAACATCCACATTCACATATAAATATTATTTGTTTTATAAATTTCACTTATTAAAACTTATTTACTACAGTATAACCAAATGTAAAATGTGACATAATTTTATATCCAGGTAAAATGAAATAGTAATGATTAACTGGATCACAAAAACAACAGCTCATAGAATACAAAAGAAAAGGATTTTTGAATCCCAAAAGACAATTCCAAAATGAACTTCCTTTTTGAAACATAATGAATGAGAAGGGACTTCTTCCATTAAACACTCAAATTTAATGAGTGGAAATCATTGTGTTAGTACCACTAGTGCTGAAATTACTAATACCAAAAACCAAATCAAACTCACTGCCATTGAATTGATTCTGCCTCATAGCAACCCCCTTTGGGTTTCAGAGGTGGTAAATCTTTATGGAAATACATTGCCCAGTCTTCCTTCTGAGGAGTGGCTGGTGGGTTTGAACCACCAACCTTCTGGCTAGCAGTCAAATGCCTTAAGCACTACACAACCAGAACTTCTTGTTCCAAATTCCATTCCTTGCTATAGTAAAAAATATTAATATATATTGTTGTTGTTATGTGCCGTCCAGTTGGCCCCAACTCATAGCGACCCCTCCTTGGGTTTCCGAGGCAGTATCACTACGGAAGTAGGATTGCCCAACCTTCCTTCCGAGGAGTGGCTGGTGGGTTTGAACTGCCAGCCTTCTGGTTAGCAGTCAAGCGCCTTAGGCACTATGCTACCAGAGCTCCTAATATATATATAGAAAGTGAAATTATTTTAGAATTTGAAATTGTCACATCTGCAGACCCCATAAATAACAGAAATACAGATCCTGCTTTGAGGAATTATTTTTCTCCTAATGATATAAATTACTTGGTCATAAGAAGATCAAGTGATTGTAAGCATCATAGTTGACTATTTGAAAATTTGTGTTGAAAATTTCTGGATGGTAAACTAACAAGGTTCTGTAGCCAGAATATATTTGTAATAGTGGAAATTATAAGAGGGTATGGCTACTGTATTCTTTATCAGTTGGCTCTATATATTGTTTTGTTTGCAAAATATTTAGTCCTAAATCATTTCACCTTCAACTTGCTATGGATGGAATTAGAGATTTGTGCAACTTGAATATTATTGGTAAACATGGGAACAGTTCAATTCACAGAGAGTGTATGTTCTCATATTTAAACTGAAAACATGGTTTTTTGCTTAACTCATGAACTAGAAACACAATTAATGAAGAATGTCAGCATTGGGAGGCAAAGACAAGATGGCAACCTGCTAACACATTTTACCCAATCCCTCTACAACAGAGACCTGGATATACTGAGTGAAACAGATACAAAAAATGATTCTGGAATTCTGAGCATCTAATAAGAAGATAAAAAAATTAAATTGAGCACTGACTGGAAAGGGAGACAGAGTGAGATCAGTGACGGAGGAGAGAAAAGAAGCTGGGACCAGCTAAAGTGTAGCCATTTTAAACATAGAAGCAGATAAGGAAGGGGAAAAAAATCAGAGAATCCACATGGTGATAAAGACACTGTGTAGACAGATGGGGAGGAATTCAAGGTGAGCTGAAATCACGTGAGACTGGGAGAAGAACATGCAGGGAAGGAGATCAGAATTCCAATGGCACAGGCAGCCATGGAGTGAGGAGGAAGGCAGAGACAGGGAAAGACAAGGAAAAGACAAACAATACCCTTGAAGAATTCAGGAAAATAATATAAGAGCAAAATGACAAAATGAATAGACATTTAGAAATCATACAAAAACAGAAATTAGAAATCCAAAAGATGAACACTAAAATTACAGATGCAGATAACACACTGGAAGGACAAAGAGTATAATTGAGTGAGCTAAAGAATGCATTTGCCAGTTATCAGACAAATCCCTTGACACCAGCTTGTCTGAGGAACAATCAGAGAAAAGAATAAAGAGAAATGAAGAAAACCTAAGAGTTATATGGGATTATATCAAAAGAAATAACATGTGCATGATTGGAATTCCAGAACAAGTAGAGGCAAAAAAAGAGAAAACCACCACAGAGAAAATTGTCAAAGACTTGCTAGCAGAAAACTTCCCCAATATCATGAAAGATGAAAAGACATCCATCCAAGAAACCCAATGAATCCTGTATAGGATAGACTGACCACAGAAGAGTCACCAAGACATACCTAATCAAACTTTCAAAAGACAAAGACCAAAAAATCCTGAGAGCACCTCAAGAAAAACGAAATATTACTTACAAAGGGTAATTAATAAGACTAAGCTCTGATTTCTCAGCAGAAACCATGCAGGCAAGAAGGCAAAACAAAAAAACACAAAAGACTAACATCATTAAATTTATATCTATCATTAATTACACTGAATGTGAATGGATTAAAAGCAACAGTCAAGAGAAAGAGAGTGGCACATTGGATAAGAAAAGAAGACCCATCAATATGCTGCTTATAAGAGTCTCACTTTACACACAAAGGTTAAAAATAAATTAAAAATCAAGGGATGGAAAAAATATATCAAGCTAATGGCAACCAAAAAAGAGCAAGAGTAGCAATATTAGTTTCTGGTAAAATAGACTTCAAGGTGAAAAGTAGCATAAGGGACAAGGGAGGGCATTATATGATGATAAAAGGACCAGTTGACCAAGAGAACATGTCCATAATAGATATCTATGCATTCAATGAAAGAGCTCAAAAAATAAATAAATAAGGCAAACATGAACTGAATTGAAAGGAGAAATAGACAATTTTACAATAGCAGTAGGAAACTTTAAAGCACCACTTTGAAGGACAGAACAACTAGAAAAAAACTCAACAAAGATATAGAAGATCTCAACAACACAATCAAACAAGTTGACCTCACAGACATATACAGAACACTCCACCCAACAAAAATACAATACACATTCTTTTCCAGAGTCATTCTCTAGAGTAGTCTATATATTGGGCCACAAAACAAGGCTCAATAAAGAAAAAACATTGAAATACTACAAAGCATCTTCATGGATCACAACAGTATAAAATTAAAAATCAATAATAGGAGGACCAGGGAAAAATATCAAATAGATGGAAAATAAATAACACAATACTTAAGAATCACTTGGTAACAGAAGAAATAAAATATGAAAAAAAAATCGTAGAAATAAATGAGAATGAAAACAGCATACTAAAACTTTTGGGATACAGTGAAAGCAGTACTCAAAGGTCAAATTATAGCAACAAATATACACATCAAAAACGAAGAAAGATTTTTACTTCCAGTAAGATGGCAGAACAGGTGGAAAAGCTGCACAGACCCTCTTCAACAAAGAAAAGAGAAACCAATTGACAGAGATACAGAAGATAATCCTGGAGTGCTGAGCTTTGAAAGGAAGCACACAGGAGTGGATTAGGCACAAACTAGTGGAAAAACCTGAATGAAAACAGTGAGTACAGAGACGGACAGAGCTGCAGACTGTCAACTACTCTGACAGGACCAACAGCCTGAATATTTCCAAGTGGTGCTGGGACCTGAGAATTGACCTAAAGATCAACCTTGGTTGCCAATGGTTGCAGGGACAACTGCGCTGGTGGCCTATGACTAGGAAAGGAAACAGCAAGGAGGGAGACAACCTGAGCTGTGGACTTTCAGTTGTCTGGAAGACACAGCCATTTTGAATGGTTACAAGTGGTGGCCATCTTGGATATTTAAAGTGACCAAGGGTGTAGCTATTTTGAATGTCTACAAGCGGTGGCCATTTTGGATATTTAAAGTGACAGCATTCTCATTTGGATTCCAGGGACATAAGAATTGGCTCCATTTGCCAAGGACAGCAGAGACATATGGGAGACTGACAATGGGAAAGGAGACAGGTGGTAAGTGTGTAAGTGCTGCCAACAAGTGAATAGAGGAGCACAATACCCTGCTGTGGTAGTTAAGTTTGTATGTCAACTTGGCTGGGCCTGATTGAGTGGCTGGGCAGCTGGCAGTAGTTATTCTCCATGATGAACTGGCAATCAAATCCATGGTGGGGTCTACCACAATTGGCTGAGTAGCTGTTTTAGGGATGTGGTCTGCTTCCCGTATATAAGAGGCAGCTTTGTGAACAGTCTCCAGCTTTTTGGCATGCTTGAACCCTGCATATAGCTGAGTCGTTGTTCAGCAGCCTGCCATGCCCTGCTGATCTTGGGACTTTCACTGGACTTGTATCAATGGCCTGTCATGTGGTTTGGTAATATTAGGACTGTGCCTTTTCACTTGTCAACTTTAGGTTGGTCAGCTGCAGCAGCCAGCAGCTGCCTGAGTGAAGAGATGCCTCTAGCTTCACTGGGCTGGGAATAAGAGGCAGAGCTGTATCTCAAGGTTGAGGGGCTTGGCACTTTGAACTCAGACTTTTAGCCTTTAAAACTGTAAGAGAATAAACTCTTCTTGTTCAAGACATCCCATTTGTGGTATTTTTCTGTTAGAGCAGCACAGAGGTAACCAAAACACCTGCTTATGTAGATAACATCCAAATAAAACAAAGAAAATGAAAATCATGACCAAGTCACTCCAGCGTACAATCACAAATTAAATATAAACACAAAAAATGTCACACTGTCTTGGAGACAACAGAACTTCACAGTCCACCCAAAGAAGCAAGATAAAGCAGGAGAAACAAGGGACCAGCATACAGACTCAAAACATCCCTAAGGAAGAAGTAGCATTGGAACTCCCTGATAAGGAATTCAAAAGAATTAGTGCCTAAGGCACTTGACTGCTAACCGGGAAGCTGATAGTTCAAACCCACTAACCACTCCTTGGAAGGAAGGTTGGACAATCTACTTCCATAGTGATACTGCCTCGGAAACACAGGGAGGGGTCACTATGAGTCTGGTCTGACTCAATAGCACATAACATAATGGATTGAGAAACAGATTAAGGAAAACACTGACAAAACTGAGGAAAACAGAGAAAAACTTAGAATAATTTCGAAAGACAATACAAGAACAAAATAAATGAAAAATTAGAAATGATACAAAATCTACAGATAGAAATCCAGAAGAGTAATACTAAATATCCAGAAATAGATAACACATTGAATGGACAAAGGAGTAGAATTGAATCAATAAAAGACAGAATTAGAGAGATTGAAGAGAAATACCTCAATACATCTTTGGAAAGGGATCAATCAGAAAAAAAGATCAAAACAAAATGAAGAAAGCTTAAGGTTCATGTGGGATACCATCAAAAGGAATAACCTACATGTAATCAGAATTCCAGAACAGGAAGAGACAAATAAAACCCACAGAAAAAAATTGTCAAAGATTTGTTGGAAGAGAATTTCCCTGATATGATGAATGATGAGAATACATCCATTCAAGAAGTCCAACAGACCCCAAATAGGATGTTGTTGTTGTTATTTGCCGTCGAGTCGGCCCCGACTCATAGCTACCCCTCCTTGGGTTTCCGAGGCAGTATCACTATGGAAGTAGGATTGCCCAACCTTCCTTCCGAGGAGTGGCTGGTGGGTTTGAACCGCCAGCCTTCTGGTTAGCAGTCAAGTGCCTTAGGCACTGCGCTACCCACAAATAGGATAGACCCCCCAAAAAAATCACCAAGACATATATCATCATAAAGCTCAGCAAAACTGAAGACAAAGAAAGAATCTTGAAAGGAGCACAAGAAAGACAAAAAGTTACCTACAAGGGAAAACCAGTAAGACTAAGCCCAGACTTCTCAGAAGAAACCATGCAGGTGAGAAGATAATGGGATGGTGTATATAAAACCCTGAAAGAAAAAAACTTCCAACCAAGAATTATATACCTGGCAAAACTGTCCCTCAAATATGATGGTGAAATTAGGACATTTCTGGATAAGCTGAAATTAAGAGAATTTGTTAAAACCAGACCAACCTTACAAGAGATGCTAAAGGGAGTCATTTGTACAGAGAAGCAACAACAGCAAACAACAACCCATCATTAACACACATGAGGACATAACCCAGAAACCAACCCAGATATGGAAGTATCCAAAGTAAATAAGCCTACAAGATTGTAAACAGGGAACCAGAGACATTGATGGACAAAGGACAACTACACCAAAAAGAGGGGAAAAAATGTGTAGTTACAGAACTTCTAAATGGTAGAGAAGTCAAGACAGCTGCAAGATACAAAAGATTGTTCTAAACTTGGGAAGAAAATTATAAATCAGAGGGTAACCTCAAAGAAAAATGATAACCTTCACATCAAAATAAAAAAGAGGACCAGCACAAATATTTAGCAAATACTAAAACAATAGTAATGAAAGAAGTGATAACATGTTTCATAAACAAAATGACCTCCACACAGAAAATTATATGAAGAAATATAAAGAAATCAGCAATATCCATTAGCAGAAAAATGAAACAAGATTCGTACCTCACACCATACACAAAAACTAAATCCAGATGGATCAAAAACTTAAATGTGAAACCTAAAATTATAAAGTTCCTCAAGGAAAAAATAGGGACAAATTTAAGGACCCTAATTTATGGCATGAATAGACTGTAAAGCATAACCCAAAATGCACAAATAGCTGAAGACAAACTAGAAGAATGAGACCTTCTAAAAATTAAATTTTTATGTGCTTCAAAAGACTTCTCCAAAAAAAAAAAAAAAAAAGAGTCAAAAGAGAACCTACAAATTGGGAAAAAATATTCGGCAATGACATATCTGACAAGAGACTTATCTCTAAAATTTATAGAAAACTCCAACACCTCAATAACAAAAAGATTAACAATCCAATTTAAAAATGGGCAGAAGACATGAATACACACTTCACCAAAGAGGATATTCAGGTGGCCAGGAAATACATGAAGAAATACTCACTGACATTAGCCATCAGAGAGATGCAAATCAAAACAACAATGAGACACCATCTCATCCCAGCACTAATGGCAAAGTTCAAAAGATGGAAAATAACAAATGCTAGCAATGATGTGGAGATATTGGGACTCTCACACTCCTGTAGGACAGCCAAATTATACTACCACTGCATATTATGGTAGTATATATAATTATTGTATATTATTATACTATATACTGTGTTAGTGGAAAGTAGTATGGTGTGATTCCTTAAAAATCTGAAATTAGAAATACCATTTGACCCAGCAATCCCATTACTAGGTATATATCCTAAAGAAGTGAGAGCCACCCATGTACATTACAGCACTATTTACAATAGCAAAAAGATGGAAACAACTTATGTGCCCATCAACAGAAAAATGGATAACCAAACTATGGTACATACACACAATGGAATACTATGCAACACTAAAGAATAATGCAGAATCTGCAAAATACTGCATCACATGGATGAACTTGGAGGATTATGCTGAGTAAAATAAGTCAATCACAGAAGGACAAATATAGTATTAGTTCATTATTGTAAAAAGCCAAGGAAATTTTATTTATGAAAGGAAACTTTCTTTGTTGATTACCAGGTGTGGGAGGGGAGAGGAGGAAACAATGCAAAAAAAAAAAAAAAAAGAAAGAAAGATTGACCCATGTCACTTTAGCCTTGTGTATTTCACTGTACATGAATTATATTTCAATAAAATGTATTTTTAAAAAATGAAGAACTCAAATCAAAATCTGAACCCAATAACTCCAACAATTAGAAAGAAAGCAGCAAAAGAATCCTACAGTTTCTAGAAGAATGGAAATAATATTGATCAGAGCAGAAATAAATGAAGCAGAAATCAGAAATATGATAGCAAAAATTAACAAGGCTAGATGCTGTTTCTTCAAAAATATTAACAAAATCAACCAACCAAATTTTGGCGAATGACATAACCCAGAATGTTAACTAAGAAAACATATTAACTAAGAAAACATGTTAACTAAGAAAAAGAAAGGGAAGATGTAAATAATAATATAATAAAAAATAAATGAATAATAAATGAAATGGGTGACATCACAACAGAACCAACTGAAATGAAAGTGATAATAACATAATGCTATGGAGAACTATACTCCAACAAATACAAAAACCTAGAATAAATGGAAGGAGCTCTGGTAGAATAGTGCCTAAGGCACTTGACTGCTAACCAGAAGGCTGGTGGTTCAAACCCACCAGCCACTCCTTGGAAGGAAGGTTGGGCAATCTACTTCCATAGTGATACCACCTTGGAAACCCAAGGAGTGGTCGCTATGAGTCAGGTCTGACTCAATGGCACATAACAACAACCACAACAACAGAATAAGTGGATAAAGTTCTAAACACACAAGTCCTGCCTAAGTAACACAGACTGAGATAGAAAACTGGAACAGACCCATAACAAAAGAAGAAGTTGAGTAGGTCATTAAAAAAAAAAAAAAATCCCCACACCAAAAAAATTCCTGGCCTGGACAGCTTCACTGCAGAATTCTATCAAACATCCACAGAAAAGCTGACACTTATCATATGCAAAATGTTCCAGAATATAGAAAAGGACGGAATATTGCTAAATTCATTCATGAAGCAAGCATAACCCAGATACCAAAACCAGGTAAAGGTGCCACTGAAAGGAAAATTACAGACCAATATCCCTTGTGAATATAGATGCAAAAATCTTCAACAAAATCCTAGCCAATAGAATCCATTATAGCCATGTGGGATTTATGCCAGGTATGCAAGGATGGTTCAACATCAGAAAAACAATCCACATAATCTATCACATAAATAAAAGAAAAGAAAGAACGACTTGATAATAGCAATTGATGCAGAAAAGATATTTGATAAAAATTCAACACCCATTCTTGATTAAAAAAAACTCTCAGCAAAATAAGAATAGAAGGGAAATTTCTCAATATAATAAAGGCCATTTTTGTAAAACCAATAGCCAACATTATTTTCAATGCAGAGAGACTGAAAGCATTGTCTTTGCAAACAGAAACCAGAAACCAGACAAGGATACCTTCTATCAGCACTTCTATTCAACATTGTATTGGAAGTCCTAGCCAGGACAAGGTAAGAAAGAAATAAAATGCATCTAAATTGGCAAAGAAGTAAAACTATCTCTATTTGCAGATGACATGATCCTATACAAAGAAAACCCAAAAGACTCAGCAAGAAAACTTCCAGAACTAATTGAAAAATGCAGCAATGTTGCAGGATACAAGATCAACATATAAAAACCAATTGGATTCCTCTACATTTTTTTTTTATGTGCTTGGGTGCAAATTTACAGAGAAAAATTTGTTTTACATTCAACAGTTCGTGTACCTTTGATTTTACTCCCCAATTACCATCCCCAACAATAACCTACTCTCCTTCCCTCCCTTCCCTATAACCCCCCTCCCCGTGTCCTTCTTAATTGCGCACTCCTGTCTGTCCAGCTTTCCCTCTATGTGAATACTGCCTGTCTGGTGTCCCATGGCTTATTGCTCCAAGGGATGTATCTCCATAGAGTAGGTGAGTACAGCACTCTGGGTTGAGTGTTCTGCATGTAAGTCTTTCTACTGTTAGGCTGAGAGATAATCTTTGGGAGTGAGTTCTATCCCAGGCCTGAAGGGTATCCCAAGGCCATAGTCTTGGGGGTCCCACCAGACTCCATCCTACTAGTAATTCTGGTCATTATTGTGTTTTTGAACTTTGTTCCACATTTTTCCTCCCACTTTATCCAGGATCTCCATTTTTTTATCCCCTCCTGAGTAGTTGGCATTGGTAGCTGGGCCACCATCTAGTTCTTCTCGTCTCCAGGTCCACCATATCCTTGGACTAATTGTCTCCAAATGCCCTTGATTTTCTTCACTCTTCTTCACTTCAGGCAAGAGGAGACCCTAAGCTGCATCTTAGATGGCTGCTTGAAAGCTTTAAGACCCAATCACTGCTCACCAAAGTAGGTTGTGGAACAAGATTTTTATGTACTATGTTGTGCCAATTGAGCTTGGTGTCCTCTGATACTATGGTCCTGAGTGGTAGGCCTGGTGGTTCTCTCTCCCAATGTATTTGGTTGTCTCTGAGGGAGTACTCCCACTCTGTCTTCTGTTGCTTCTGTAATGATTGTGTTATTTTGTATCACTAGTATCTGTGCAAGATTATCTTCAGTTAAATTTATCATTGGTCTAGGGGACATTCCCGCTTGCTGACCCCCATCTGATCCTCTCAGCTGTCCATGCATTTTTCTGTAGCCTGGTGTTTGGTGTTAGTAGTAATGCAGTATTATTCATATACTAGTATTTGCCTCTGTTGTCTATATCTTATGTGCACGTTTTGGTGTCCTCCCTTTCCCCAGTGTTATCATGCTGGTCACAGACCCTTTCCATATTGTTCTTCCCTTTACCCAAATCAACATGTGGCCCTCATCTAGTCCAAAATTTTCCCTTCCCTTTCCTCCTATCCCCAGTAATCTTTCCCTAAGAAAACCCTTCCTTGACTTTTTACAGTAATGGGCTCATACAATATTTGTCCTTCTGTGATTGACTTATTTCACTCAGCATAATGTCCTCCATACTCATCCATGTTGTGAGATGATTTGTGTATTCCTCATTATTCTTTTATGTAGTATAATATTTCACTGTGTGAATGTACCATAATTTGGCTATCCATTCATCTGTTGATGGGCATTTAGGTTCTTTCCATCTCTTTGCTATAGTGAATTGTACTGTGATGAACATGGGTGTGCATATGTCTGTTCATGTGCTGTCTCTCATCTCTTTAGGATATATTCCTAGTAATGGAATTGCTGGACCAAATGGTATTCCTATTTTCAATTCTTTAAGGAAACACCACACTATTTTCCACAATGGTTGTACCATTTTGCAGTCCCACCAGCAGTGTAGGAGAGTTCCAATCTCTCCACAACCTCACCAGCATTTGTTATGTTCTGTCTTGTGGAACTTTGCCATTATTGCTGATGTGAGATGATATCTCATCATTGTTTTGATTTGCATTTCTGGTAGTTTAGTAGTGCCTAAGGCACTACTTCTGCTAACCAGAAGGCTGGCAGTTCAAACCCACCAGCCACTCCTTGGAAGGAAGATGGGGCAACCTATTTCCGTAGTGATACTGCCTCGGAAACCCAAGGAGGGGTCGCTATGCATCGGGTCCGACTCGACGGCACATAACAACAACAACAACAATGGCTAATGATCATGACATTTCCTTATGTGTTTGTTGGCCACAAGTATATCATCTTTAGTGAAGTGTCTGTTCATGTCCCTTGCCCATTTTTGAACTGGATTTTTTGTCTTTTTGGCATTGAGGTGCTGAAGTTTTCTATAACTTTTGGAAATAAGTCCTTTGTCAAATATGTCATAGCCAAATACTTTCTCCCAATCTGTAGGTTCTCATTTTGCCCTTTTGAAGAAGTCTTTCAATACACATAAGAATTTAATTTTTAAGAAGTCCCAGTCATTTAGCTTGTCTTCCACTGCCTGTATATTTTGGGTTATGCTTGATAGTCTAGTTATGCCAAGAATTAGGGGCCCTAGATTTGCCTCTATTTTATCTTTTATGAGCTTTATAGTTTTGGGTCTTACATTTAAGTCTGTGATCCAACTTGAGGTTGTTTTTGTGTATGGAGTAAGGTATGGGTCTTATTTAATTTTTCTGCAGGTGGATGTCCAATTTTGCCAGCACCATTTGTTAAAGAGGCTATTTCTCTCCTATTTAATGGTTTTGGGTCCTTTGTCAAAGATCAACTGTCCATGATGGATGGGTCTATTTCTGGGTTTTTTATTCTCTTTCATTGGTCTATCTGTCTATCATTGTACTGATACCATGCTGTTTTAACTACTGTGGCTATATAGTAGGTTTTGAGACCTGGGAGTGTGAGACCTCTCATTTTGTTCTTCTTTAGTAGTGCTTTGCTTATCTGAGGTCTCTTTCCTTTCCATATGAAGTTAATAATTGGTTTTTCTGTATCCTTAAAAACTGTTGATGATATCTGGATTGGGATTACATTGAATGTGTAGGTTGCTTTGGGAAGTTTTGAGATTTTCACAATATTCAGTTTTCTTACCCATGAACAAGGCAGGTTCTTCCATTTATGTAGATCCCTTGTATTTTCTTGTAATAGTATTTTATACTTTTGTTTGTATAGGTCTTTCGTGTCTCTGGTGAGATTTATTCCTAGATATTTTATCTTTTCTGTGGCTATTATAAATGGTATTGTTTTCCTCATTTTCTTTACAGAGGCCTCTTTGTTGATGTGGAGGAATCCAAATGATTTTTGTATGTTGACCTTATATCCTACCACTTTGTCGAACCTTTCTACTAGTTCCTATAATTATTTTGCTGAGTCACTTGGATTTTCTATGTATAGGATCATGTCATCCACAAATTGAGATAGCTTTACTTCCTCTTTGCCAATTTGGATGTCTTTTAGATTCCTCTACATTTAAAAAGAGATCTCTGAAAAGGAAATAAGGAAAACAATAACATTTATACTAGCTGCTAAAGAAGATAAAATACTTAAGAAGAAATCTTTCCAGGGACACAAAAGACCTATACAAAGAAAACTACAAAACATTAATATAAGAAATTACAAGAGAACTACATAAAATGAAGACTATACCATGCTCATGGAAAGGAACAGCAAATATAGTGAAAATGTCGATACTAACCAAAACTATCTATAGAATCAATGCAATCCTGAACCACATTCTATCAACATTCTTTAAGGACATGGAAAAACCAAACACTACTTTTATATAGAAAGGAAAGAGAGCTCAGAAAAATAAAACACTATTGAGGAAGAACTTTCGTAGGAGGTCTCACACTCCCTGATCTCAAAACCTACTATTCAGCCATGGTAGTCCAAACAGCTTGATATTAGTACAATGACAGACATAAACACCATGGGACAAAATTGAGAACCCAGAAATAGATCCATCCATCTATGGACAGCTGATCTTTGACAAGGAGCCAAAATCCATTAGATAGGGGAAAGAGAACCTTTTTAACAAATATTGCTGGCAAAACTGGATATCCATTTGCAGAAAAATGAAACAAGATGCATACCTCATATGGTATACAAAAACTAGCTCAAGATGGATCAAAGACTTAAATGTAAAACCTTGAAAGTATGAGGTTCATCAATGAAAACTAGGGGCAGACTTAGGAACCCTAATATATGGCATAAATAGACTATCAAACAAGTAAATACACACAAACAGGAAAAGATAAACTAGATGACTGGGACCTCCTAAAAATTAAATTCTTGTGTGTATCAAAAGACTTCTCCAAAAGAGTGAAAAGAGAACCTATAGATTGGGAAAAAATATTTGGCAATGACATATCCAACAAGGGACTTATCTCTAAAATTCATGGAAAACTACAAC
>NW_006921826.1:4533191-4534283 GCF_000298275.1 Orycteropus afer afer | reverse complement strand
GACAACATGACCAAAGTAGGTGAGATGAAGTCTCGCCATTCTCACTTACAAGGAGCATTCTGGCTGCACTTCTTCCAGGACAAATTTGTTAGTCTTTTTAGCAGACCACGGTACCCTTAACATTCTTCTGCAACACCACAACTCAAAAACATCAACTCTTCTTCAGTCTTCCTTATTCATTGTTCAACTTTCTCATGCATAAGAGGCAATTGAAAATACGATGGCTTGAGTTAGGTGCACCTTAGTCTTCAAGGAGACATCTTTGCTCTTCTTCATTTGAAAGAGGTCTTTTGCAGCAGATTTGCCCAATGCAATATGTCATCTGATGTCTTGACTGCTGTTTCCATTGGTGATTGTAGAACCAAGTAATATGAAATCCTTGACAACTTCAATCTTTTCTCCATCCATCATGAAGCTGTTTATTGGACCAGTTGTGAGGACTTTTGTTTTCTTTATATTGAGGTGTAATCCATACTGCAGACTGTAATCTTTAATCTTCATCAGGAAGTGCTTCAAGTCATCCTCACTTTCAGCAAGCAAATTTGTGTCATCTGCATATTGCAGGTTGTTAATGAGTCTTCCTCCAATCCTGCCACCATGTTCTTCATATAATCCAGCTTCTCAGATTATCTGCTCAGCATAAAAGTTGAGTAAGTATGGTAAAGGGACACAACCTTGATGTACTCCCTTATTGATATTGAACCATGCAGTATCCCCTTGTTCTGTTCGAACAACAGCCTCCTGATCTGTGTACAGTTTCCTCATGAGTACAATCAAGTGTTCTGGAATTCCCATTCTTGTCAATGTTATCCATAATTTGTTATGATCCACAATTGAATGCTTTTGCATAGTCAACAAAACACAAGTAAATACCTTTCTTGTATTCTTTGCTTTCGACTAAGACTCATCTGACATCAGCAGTGATATCCCTCATTCCATGTCCTCTTCTGAATTCAGCTTGCATTTCTGGGAGCTCCCTGTCAATATACCACTACAACCATTTTTTAATTACCTTCAGTAAGATTTTACTTGCATGTGATATTAATTATATATATATATATATATATATATATATATATATATTTTATAATT
>NW_006921826.1:4530512-4532615 GCF_000298275.1 Orycteropus afer afer | reverse complement strand
TGATGTTCTTGATGTCATCCCACAATTCCTCTGTTTTTCAATCATTGGTGTTCAATGCATCAATTCTATCCTTTAAATGGTCACTAAATTCAGAAGGGATATAATCAATGTCATATTTGGCCTTTGTGGACTTGTATTAATTGTCTTCAAGTGAAGCTCTCTCTATTTGTGGATGATATGATTCTGTATATAGAAAACCTGAGAGACTCCCGGTGTGGGAAGGGAAGGGGAGGGAATAATTTTGGGCTAGCTGGGGGCCACATGCTGAGGTGGGTAGGGGAGGGATGGTATGGAAAGAGTCTGTGACCACCATGATAACATTAGGGAAAGGGAGGACACCTAATCTTGCACATAAGATATAGATGACAAAGACTAATACCAGTACATCCACCATATTGTATTACCATTAACACCAAACACCAGGCTAAGGATAAACACATAAACATCTGAGAACATCAGATAGGGTCAGTGAACAGGATTATACTCTAGAACAGGGATAGATTCAGCTGAGGCTAATCTTGCACAGATATCAGGGATACAAAATACCCATAATTCTTATAGAAACAACAGAAGATAGACATAGAGCAATCACTCACAGACAGCCAGACACTGTGGGAGAGAGATCTAACGGATCTACCAACTCAGGACCATGGTACTGGGGGACACCAGGCTCAATTGGCAGAACAAAATACATAAAAATCTTGTTCCAAAACCTTCATTGGTGAGTAGCGACTGTGGTCTGGAAAGCTTTCAAGTGGCCATCTAAGATGCAGCTAATGGTCTCCTATCATCAGAAGTGAAGAAGAGTGCAAAAACACAAGTGCATTGGGAAGCAATCAGTCCTAGGATGTGATGGACCTCAAGACCTGAAGAATTAGATGGTGCCCAGCTACCAAGGCTAACCACTTGGGAAAGGATGAAAAGTGGAGATCCTGGATAGAATGGGAGGAAAAACGTGAAACAAAATCCAAAAAAATAATGATCAGAATTACTGCTCAGATGGAGTCTAATGGGACCTCCAAGACTATGGCCCTGGGATACACTTTGGGCCTGGAATAAAACTCACTCCCAGAGGCTCATTCAGCCCAACATTAAATAAAACATACACACAGACCAATCAACCCAGGGTGATGCACCCACATAATCTATGGAGATGCATCCCTTGGAGCAATCGACCACAGGGCACCAGAATGGCAACATTCACATGGAGGAAATGGAGGACTCACATGGAGGAAATGAAGTACACACAGGAGTGTATAATTGTGAGCGGTATGGGGGGGCAGTGTTAATGGGCAGGGAGGGGTGGAGAGTGGGTGAGGGTTGGGATGGTAATTGGGGAGTGAAACCAAATGTACAAGAAATGTTGAATGTAAAATAAACTCTGCTTTGTAAACTTACACCTAAAGCATAATAAAAAATAAAATAAAATGCCTTTTTAATACACATTTGGAAGGACATGTTATATCAATCAGTGCAATCCTGAAATTACTCCTCAAATTGTAGACACCTTAGAAAATATTGCTGAAGACCAGACACAAAAAGGAAATACGAAGAGAAGCTGAAAACATTGTCAACAAAATGCAAACAGTAGAGTAAGTATTTATGTTGGTTATTTGGAATAATATATTGCAGCATTTTCATCAGATGAGTCAAATTCTCCCAGATTCAGAAGTAAATTTAAAGACATGTACAGCTCTACACGAATCATTAGCAAGGTATTTACATAATTTAAGAGAAGATTTTGAAAATTTTGAAAACACAAAACATACTGCCAAATAATGATTATCAAGAAGTTCACCATCACAGAAGCATTAGACAGAAACAAATAAATGACAGAAGTGTCCCAGAGTATTAAATGCCAGAGATCAATTTCCCATGACCACATACTAGACCATCATTGACACGTTTGATTCTTCCATGATAAGAAGGGCAAATGTGTATGAAGTTCTTTCAAATAGATTATTCCTTCTTAAACAATGTGGATATACTGATGAAGAATGCATTTAAGCATCCAAGAAATTAGTGCAGGCTTATCCTGATGATTTAAATAAAAACCTTTATAGAGAAGTGTGATAATTTGATTTTTCTTTTTTTTTTTTTTTT
>NW_006921826.1:4521865-4523399 GCF_000298275.1 Orycteropus afer afer | reverse complement strand
CTTCTGGATTTCTATCTGTAGATTTAGAATCATTTCTTATTTTTCATTTAATTTGTCATTTTTTTCTTGTATATTCTTCCAGAATTCTTCTAGGGTTTTGTCTGTCTTTTCCTTGGTCTATCTCTCAATCTTTTGAAGATACCTAAATATAATTCTTTTGAATTCCTTATCAGAGAGTTCCAATTCTGCTTCTTGCTCAGGGATGTATTCTGACTCTGTATCTTGCTCCGTTGTTTCTACCACTTTATCTTGCTTCTTTGTGTGGACTGTGATGGCCTGTTGATGGTCTGTTGTCTCTGAGACATCATGACATTGTTGTATTTAGATCTTTGTTAACTGTTTGTAAGAGTATCCAAGGGGGAGTCAGGCTCTTCTTAGTGGTTGTTTATCATTGGCCTGTTGGTGGAGAAGGAAGTGGTGGCTCTCATTCACTAAGTGAAGCTGCAGGAGGTGTGGGTGTAGTTGTGTCTTATGGTGACTGTTGCCATCTTCCACTCAGTTAGACAAAAATAATAATTGAATAACCATCAAAAAAGTAGAAGCACATGGAGAGAAAATACACCATGTATTCACACAGGTATAGTAAGTCAAAAAAGAAAAAAGAGAAAAAATAATAAAACCTGCAATATCTGTGGAGAAGGCAATAAGAGAAAAAAGGTAGAGAAGGAGAATAATCAAGAAAAAAAATGGTAAAAACACAAAAAGCAAGACAAGGAACAGGGTTAACCATGAAAAGGAAAAACAATTGCAAGCAGGAACAAGGAAAAGAAAAAAAAGCTGAAAACTAGAACCTGGGAGGGGAAGAATAAACAATAATAGTAAAAAGGACAAGAGTAGTAATAATAATAGTAGTTTGAAAACAGATAAAAACAAGCAAACTTAAAAACAGAAAAAATAAAAATAAAAATCAGGGGAGGGCAGGGCAGGGCACCCAGGCTCCGACCGAGCACACAGACTGGGATGGAATTCCTGCAGGCCCAGAAGGTGGGTGGGATTGGGGGATGGCCACACCTCCATTCACCAAACGGGTGTGGGGTATAAGAGTAACAAGTGGAATGTTGCACCTTTTCAGTCATCCAGGTCCAGAATGTCCTTAGGGTTACTGGCAAGTGGAACCTGTTCTTAAGCCCCGGGAATCTGGGAGAATGCTGTCACTTTAAATATCCAAAATGGTCAAGCTGCTTGTAAACATTCAAAATAGCTGTGCCCCCGGGCAGGCAAAAGTCCACAGGTCAGCCCCCCTTCCTCTTCACTGCTGCTTTGCTTTTTATTCCCCAGCCACCAGAGCAATCTTAAGTTCTCAAGTCCCTGAAATCTGGGAGAATGCTGTTGCTTTAAATATCCAAAATGATCAATCCACTTGTAAACAATCAAAGTGGTGGTGCCATCCAGACAGGCTGAAGTCCACAAAGCTCAGCCCGCCTTCGTCTTTGCTGCTGCTTTGTCTTTTATTCCCCAGCCACCAGAGCTGTCCTCTGTGCACTTCCTGGGATAGCAGGGCTGTTTTTTTTTTTTCTTCTCCTTTTTTTATTTT
>NW_006921826.1:4519122-4521127 GCF_000298275.1 Orycteropus afer afer | reverse complement strand
AAATTCTTCTGCTAGTTGGAGTTTAGTCCACTTCTATATCCTTCCCTTCAAGGCTCAGGGGTCCAGGATTATCTTCTGTATCTATGTTATTTGGTTCCCCGTTTCTTTGTTGAAGAGAGTCTGTGCAGTCTTTCTGCCTATTCCGCCATCTTACCAAATCTCATGTGGAATATTCTTTTTGTAGAAAATGTGGTATGTAGTAAAAATCTCAGTACCCCACATCCACTAAAAATTTTATAATCCAGTTAATCTCATTCTGCTAAAATGGTATACACTTATGCGTTCAATCTCTAATATTATTTTTTAAAAAAAGAAAAAGTTACATCATTTAAAAAGAAATTACATCATAGCTAAGACACACACAAACTTATAATATACACTTGTATATACATAACTCACATATCCCACTCGAATGTGTGAGTAAGCAGAGGAGGGGACACCATAGATTATCAGTGTTTAGGGTTTTCACATGCCTTTAAAGGCTCTGATGAGGCAGTACAGTGAGAAAGCCAAAGCCTGGGAAACTATAAACTGAACACCAAGATAGGGCAGTGTGGAAGCAGGAGCTGGCACCAAACCCAAGAAGTGAGGGAAGTGTCACAAACCAAAACCAGGAGCCCACACTTGTAGACACTCTACTTCCCTGTCAATGCCCTGCAGCTGCACCACCTCAGAGGTCCTATGGGTGCCATTTGGTCATTGACAGAGAGATTTCAGAACATTTAAATCTTAAAAGTTTTTATATTCTCTGTCAGGAAAGAAGGAACGATGGGATAAGGGCTTGTAAAACAGTTGTAAAGGTTTGGTGCAACCATTAATATATTGTTTATTGAGGGAAGTCAGTGGCAACATGAGATGCACAGTCTCATAGTACTAGGTCAATGGACAGCCTGACCTCTACTTGGCACTTTAAAGTCCATTGCATGAATGCATACACATTTCTCTTCCACACTTTGACTTTGACTCCACCTCCACTTTTGTAACACACATGCATGCAAAGCTTATGAAATTCCTAGTTTTTGATCTTCAGCATGAGGTCATGTAAGTTTCATTATCAAGAAATTCCATAAAATAACTCCCTGATCACCTTCCTTCCAGCATGGTTTCCAACCATTATTGTGTCTAGTTTCCACATTTTGGGTCCATAGTTTCCACTTCTATCTCTGTAGTTAGCTTTGATGCCTGCCACTAAATTTTGCTATTGCCTTACTGCTCTTGAGAAAATGATGTATCCATGTATTTGGATAACATCCATCAAGGATTTAGAAATGCAGCTTTTCTTTGGAGTTAGGTTATAACTGTTTGGAAATAGTTCTATTTCACATTTTATCTGAATTCTCAATTCCTTGATTAAGATAATTTTGAAATTATCTGGTTAATCCTGGTTATTGCAGAAATTAACTCATCTTTCTATCCAGCTTAGAATTCCAAATTTGGTGGTAACTAATGTCTGTTGTTGAATGACCAAATTTAAAATGGAAGAAACAGAGATCACAAGCTGCAAATCTGAGTTGTGTGAGTGGTTTTCCTTACATATATATATTGTTGTTTGCCACCAAGTTGATTCTGACTCATAGTGACCCAATAGAACAGAGTAGAACTACCTAGGGTTTCTTAGGCTGTGATCTTTACAGGAGCAGATAACCAAGTCTTTTCTCCCATGGAGCTGCTGGTGAGTTGGAACCTCTGATGTTTATGTAGCAGCCAAGTACTTAACCATTGTGCCAACAGGCTCCTATTTTTAAATATACATTATCTTAAATATACTTACATTTCATATATAAATAAATATATTTAAATTTATGCATGTATTGATTATATAAAGTAGTTGGGGAAGAATTGTATTCAGAATTATTATCAATTCTTACTGTATTGTTATCATTTATATGTATTTTTAAAAAAGCTTCACTATCATCCCATCAAGTCCAACTCATAGTGGTGCTCATTGGGTTTCTCAGGTGGCAAATCTTTACAGAAGTAGATTTGCCCATCTTTCTTCCACAGA
>NW_006921826.1:4510370-4518994 GCF_000298275.1 Orycteropus afer afer | reverse complement strand
TGATGAGGCAAACTACTTCTATAAGTATTTACAGCCTTGGAAACCCAATGGAGGTCACTATGAGTCAGAATTGTCTCTACAGCAGTGGGTTTGGTGTTGGTTTATAGTTATTTTAAATCATCTTTTCCCTTATAACCCTATGATGTTTGAAAATTATTTTACCAATCTGTGGCAGCTTTATTAAATCAAGTCAAGTCCAAACACTTCACTTCCACCCACATAAAAAAGATAGATTAGCTATGACAGAAATAGCAGTGTAGCTGCTAATGCAAACACTGTAAATCATGAGAAAATAACAAGGTAAGAAAGTTACCCAGTGAACTTTGGCTAGCATATGTGTCAAATAGGGCCTAACACCTCTGATAAGGGATACAGGAAATTTCAAGCCCCACCTGTGGCACACACAATTACAAAAATAAAATGTATGTTTTTAAAAGAAATAAAGAAATGTTTATTTTTGAAAAGTTAAAGGAAGAATCAAGCAACTGCTGTACCCTTGCTATCCAAACTGTATTTCAAAGAAACCAGGTAGTTGAGGATGGAAAATTATCTTTAAGAAATTCCAGTGTATGAATACAGAAAGATTTATAGAATGTTAAAATAATCATTTTGTAGCTCCTAACAAAATAGTGTTTATAGATAGGCAAACATTAGGTGAAATGTTGATAGAGAACTTTATATTGGGTGGGTCAGACAGATAGCAACTGAACCCAAATTGTGACAAAAAGAGAGAAAATTCAGGTTTCTCATGCCCCATAAAGGAAGGTAATAAAAATACACCACCTCCAGGGAAGTTATTTCCAAACAGCAGAACAAACACAAAAAAACCTAACCATGAATTTGATAAAACTTCTAGCTGTAACAATTGGTCTACAGGAAATACTGGGAAAAGGGGGACATATTAAACACCATCACAAAATAGCAATCAGACAAATGAAAATTATATAAAATTTTATAGGACTAATGAGTAGGCTTTTCAACAAATAAATGTCAAGAACAAAAGGAAACGGAAGTGTCACAGATTCAAAGACACTTAGGAGACATATCAACCAAATACCACATATTTTTTGGGGGGACTCATTATTGGACCAAATCAATAGTAACAAGACACTTAAGAGAGAATGGTGGAAATTTGAATGATTGTGTATTAGAAGCTATTTTAAAAATTATTAGTATTTTATTACTATTTCTTTGTTAATTACCAGGAATGGGAGGGGAGGAGAAGGAAGGGAAAATAGATAGATAGTTAAGAGACAGCTTTGATATGGGTGAAGGGAAAAGCAATATAACAAAAATGTGTGACTAGCACAATATCACTAAGGAAAAGGAAGACACAGAGAGGTGCACAAGAGTACAGACAATAAAGGCAAATACTATTGCATACACAATACACAATATTGCAAACACTAATCTATTGGGTTGATATATAGGTAGGCAGGCATGGATAGGCAATTTGGAATATACCCATGACCATACATAGGTTTGGCAGACAACATTCCTACATATGTATTTGTATGTTCTATACAAATGTCCATATACAGTTTAAATCTAACAGGAGGCGAAGTTAGGATAACTTCTTAACCACAACCAAGCACCTGAGGGAGTGAGTCACTGGGCCTGCAGGCTGGGGACCATAGCTCTGGGGGACATCAAGTTCAATTGGCACAACATGGTTTACAAAAATATTGTTCTACGTCTCACTTCAATGAGTAGCAACTGGGGTCTAAAAGGCTCACGAGCAGTCATCGAAGATGCAAATATTGGTCTCTCCTCATCTGGAGCAAAAAAGAGGGAAGAAAATCAAAGACACATTGGAAACAGTTAGACCCAAGGACTGATGGACCATGAAACCTCAGCCTATATGACCCTGAGACCAGAAGAAGTAGATGGTGCCCAGCTACCAATGCCAACCACTCAGAAAGGGATTGAAATTGGAGATCCTGGATGGAGTGAGAGAAAAATATCAAACAACACTCAAATTCACAAAAAAAAAAAAAAAGAAAAAGGAAAAAAAACACCAGACTTGCTGGTCTGATAGAGACTGGTGAAATCCCAAAGACTGTGGCCCTGAGTAACCCTTTGGGCCTGGAATTGAACTTACTCCCATAGCTTTACTCTCAGCCAAACAATATACAGGCTTATGAGCTGAACACCCACACCAGGAGATGTACTCCTTAGAACAATCTACCGCGGGATTAGAAGGCCAGCATTTGCACAGGGAAAAAGGTAGGGAGGGAGGCAGGAATGCATAGGAAAGGACACAGGGAAAACGTAAGCACAGGGAGGAAGTGGGAGGAGAGCCATTACACTGTGGGGAATGTAACCAGTGTCACAAAACAAAATGTGTATCAACTATTGAATGCAAAACAAATCTGCTTTGTATAATTTCACCCAAATCATAATAAAAAGTCTAAAAAAATTATTAATGTTTAAGGTATGATAATGGTTTATGGTTGTATAGAAAAAAATAAATGGAGTTGTCTTAGTTATCTCGTGCTGCTATAACAGAAATAGCATAAATAGGTGACTTTAACAAACAGGAATTTATTTTCTCACAGTGTAGGAGGCTAGAAGCCTGAATTCGAAGTGTCCACTCTAGAGGTAGGCTTTCTTTCTCTATCAACTCTGGAGGAAGGCCCTTATCTCTTCAGCTTCTCTTTCAGTTCCTTGGCTTCTCTCTTACCGTATCTCTCTTCTGTTCACTTGCTTGTTTATTCTCTTTTATACTTCAAAACAGATTGATTCAAGACATACCCTATAGTAATACTACCTAAGTAATGTAACAAAGCCTGTTCCCAAATGGAATTATAATCACAAGCATAGAGGTTAGGATTTACAACACATAACTTTTGGGGACACAATTTAATCCATAACAGGGGTGCCTAGCTGTTAAAGACAATATCAAAGGACTTACTGATGCTATGATTCACAGTTATAAATGGAATTTATTTTTAAATAATCCAGCAAAGGTGAGAATGGAAGTGAGAGGAAGTCTTTGTGGAGGGGGAATAGCTGAAGCAAGATTGGTCATATGCTTACAGGTGATGAATACATGACAGTCCTTAAAAGGACTATTCTTTTTGGTTTGAGATTTCTTAATAGAAAGTCTTAAAAAAAAAAAAATTGATTAATCAGAATGTTGCAAAGCAAGTCCCAAAATAACTTAAGCTTGTTTGCATTCTATCCACAAGCTCCTCTCCTGTGCTCCACTTTCTCCATCGAAGCATCCCTTCTAATTTCTAATGTCCAAGAAAAGAAGTTTTAAGGTGTGGGAATAGGCACAAAAAAAAAAAAAAAAAAAAAAACAGTAGGGAAAGAAAAAAAAAAAAAAAAAAAAAAAAAATCCATACTCAAATAAGAACAAACATTGGAGTCCCTCGATGGAACAAACGCTTAAGTACTCAGCTACTAACCCAAAGGTTGGTGGTTTGAACCCACCCAGAGGTGCCTCAGAAGAAAGACTTGGCCATCTGCTTCTGAAAGCTCACAGCTATCAAAACCCTATGGACTGAAGTTCTGCTCTGCAACACATGGGATCATGAGTTGAAATCGACTCGAAGGCAACTAGTAAAATACTGGTAAGAACAAACAAAGGGAGTCAGCTACCATCCCTTATATTTGGCAGAGACCCAAAGGCAGGCAGTAAAGTGAGAAAGTTTTACACTGGAAAAAAGGGAAGGCTTCAAGTATCCTCTCACTGGAGGCTGCTGTCATGGGGAAGGTGGAGGTGAGCATCCTATGTGATTGGTGGTGGTGGTGGTATGGGCCGTCTACATGATTCTAAGTCAGATTGGTTATTAGAGCATATTTGGCTTTCTTCAGTTATTCCTAAGTAAGAAGTTATTCCTAAGTAAGAGGCAAAAATTAAGGAAGATGTTAGTTATTAATCCAGTCTGGCCATTTGGGTGCACTGTTTTTGGTTTGGTTTGGTTTGGTTTGGTTACAGAAATTGTTTGGCTTCCTGGACTATAGCTACAGGTTGTGGGTCAGAGTTGCACTGTTATACATGGCCTGAACTTTGTCCATTGTGTTCATTCAGTATCAGAGGCAACTTGCTGTTGCTATTGGCTCTGTACACCCCAGTCTGCTGCCTCTCCTTTCTCTGTTCTATCCCTGAACACACTTTCCCTCCTTAGGTTTCATGTTTATGGATTTTAGACCAAGAATGTGATTGCTTTTGCAGTCATCTTTTCAGCAGCTTCCTATAGCAGCCCACTCCAGCTATTCTGCCACTTTTTCTCTCTCCACCATTTTTTCAATGGCTGCACCTCCTGGTACCAGGGAGTTCCGAGCCAAATAGTGGTTCACAGATCTCCTTACTGTGGCCTCACTTTACATGCCTATACAGGGGAACACCTATGATCCTCTTCTGTCTTATACTGTTGCTACTCGGAAACCCAAGGAGGGGTCGCTATGAGTCGGGCTTGACTCGACGGCACATAACAACAACAACAACAACAACTAGTTGCTGCTAAGTTGGCTCCTACTCGTGGTGATCGTAAGTATAACAGCATGAAACATTGTCCAGTCCTGTGCCATCGTCATGATCTTTGATACATTTGAACCCATCATTTTGGCTATTGTGTCATTCTAACTCCCTGAGGATTTCCCTCATTTTTGTTGGTCTTCCTCTACTTTACCAAACATCATGTCCTTTTGCAGGGATTGATCTTTCTTGATGATGTGTCCAAAGTAAGAAAGAGAAGTTTCATCATCCTCACTTCTAAGGAATATTCTGGCTTTATTTCTTTTAAAGCTGATTTGTTCGTTCTTCTCACAGTCGTGATATATTCAATATTCTTCACCAATACTACCATTCGAATGCATCAATTCTTCTTGTGTCTTCTTTTTTTTTTTTTAATTGTAATTGTGATTTGGGTGAAAGTTTACAGAGCAAATTCATTTTCCATTCAACAGTTCATACACATTTTGTTTCATGACATTGATTGCAATCCCCACAATGCAACAATTCTCTTTCCACTTCCTCCCTGTGGTTACCTTTCCCCTAGTCTCCTTTCCTAGCTCTGGTGACATAGTGCCTAAGGTATTTGACTGCTAACCAGAAGGCTGGTAGTTCAAACCCACCAGCCACTCCTCAGAAGGAAGACTGGCAATCTATTTCCGTAGAGATACTGCTTCTGAAACCCAAGGAGGGGTCACTATTGAGTTGGATCTGACTCAAGACAGTGAGTTTGGTTTGGTTTTTGGTTAGTCTCCTTTTATATGCATTACTGCTCTTTTCATCTCCCATGGTTGATTGTTCCAAGGAGAGTACCTACCTGGTTGGTTCACCTGGCAGGCCTATTTTTCTTCTGGATGCCATGAGAGTGAGTTCAATTCCAAGCCCATAGGGCGACTAAGAGCCAAGTCTTGAAGGTTTTACCAGTCTCTATCAGACCAGTAGGGCTAGTGTTTTTTATGATTTTGAGTTTTGTTCCACATATTTGTCCCACTCTATACAGGATCTTCAATTTTGATTCCTTTCTGAGTGGTTGGCATTGGTAGCTGGGCACCATCTTCTGGTCTCAGGGTCATGTAAACTGAGATTCACATGGTCCACTAATCCCCTGGACTAATTATTTCCATGAATCTTTGATTTTCTTCGCTCTTCTTTGCTTTGAGCAAGGAAAGGCCGATAGTTGTACCTTAGATGGCTTCTCATAAGCTTTTAAGACCCCAGTTGCTACTCACCAAAGTAGGATGTAGAACAATGTTTTTGTGTGGTATATTATGCCAATTGAGCTTGATGTCCCCAGCGACCATGGTCCTGACCCATAAGCCCAGCCACTTACACCCTTAAGGTGTTTGGCTGTTGCTAATAAGTTATAACTTTGTCCCCTGTTAGCTCTATTACATATGTGGAGATTCTTATAGCACATTCAAATATGTATGTAGAAATAATGTCTACCAAATTTGTATTTGGTTATGGGTATATTCCCTTTTGCCTGGACATACCTGATCATTTTCCCTGTCTACCTATGTACCTACCCATAACTAATGTTTGTTATTACTGATAATGAGCATTGTGTATGTAAAAGTATTTACATTTGTTGTCTGTACCTCTTGCACACCTCTCCATGCCTTCCTTTTCCTTGGTGTTATTGTGCTGGCTACTCGGTTTTAATATATTGCCTTTCCCTTAACCCAAATCAATGCTTGGCTCTTACTTAGCTAGCAATTTTGCCCCTCCTCCTCTTTCTTCCTTTGTAACCAGCAAAGAAATTTCCATTCAGTATAAACATTTCTTTGACTTTTTACAATAGTGGACTCATACAATATTTTTCTTTCTGTGCTTGACTTATTTAACTCATCATAATATCCTCCAAGTTAATCCATGTTATGAGGTGTTTCATGTATTCTTCATTATTTCTTGTGTTGCATAGTATTCCATTGCATGCATATATCATAGTTTGGTTATCCATTCATCCATTGACAGGCATTTAGGTTATTTCCATCTTTACCTATTGTGAATAGTGCTGCAGTGAACATGTTCCAGCTCTCATTTCTTTAGTATATATACCTAGTAATGGGATTGCTAGAGCAAATGGTATTTCTATTTCTAACTTTTTAAGGAAGTGCCATACCATTTTCCACAGTAGATGTATCATTGTATAGTCCAATCAGCAGTGTATGAGAGTTCCAATCTCTCCACACCTTCACCAGCATTTGTTATTTTCTGTCTTGTTGAACTTCACTATGGTTGCTGGGGTGAAATATGTCATTGTTATTTTGATTTGCATCTCTCTAATGGCTAACGATCCTGAGCATTTCTTCATGTGTTTTTTGGCCACCTGAATATCTCCTTTGTTGAAGTGTCTGTTCATGGATTCTGCCCATTTTTTAATTGGATTGTTTGGCTTTTTTATATTGAAGTATTAGAGTTTTCTATAAATTTTAGAGATAAGCCCCTTGTCAGATATGTCATTTATGAATATTTTTCCCAATCTATAGATACTCTTTATAACTCTTTTGGAGCAGTCTTTTGATGCACACAAGAATTTAAATTTTAGGAGGCCCAAGTTATCTAGTTTATCTTTTGCTGTTTGTGCATATTTAGTTACTTTGGTAGTCTACCTATGCCATATATTTTTGTTGTTGTTGTTGTTGTTATGTGCCGTTGAGTCAGACCCGACTCATAGTGACCTCTCCTTGGGTTTCTGAGGCAGTATCACTATGGAAGTAGATTGCCCCATATGGTGTGAGGTATGGATCTTGTTTCATTTTTCTGCAAATGAATATTGAATTTTGCCAAAACCATTTGTTAAAGAGGCTATCTCTTCCCCCATTTAATGGGTTTTGACTCTTTGTCAAAGAGATCAGCTGAGCATAGGTGTATGGATCTATTTCTGGGTTCTCAATTATGTTCCACTGGTCTATGTGTCTCTCCTTGTACCAATACCACACTGTTTTGACTATGATGGACGCATAGTAGGTGTTGAGATTAAGGAATATGAGACCTCCTACTTTGTTCTTCTTCTTCAATAATGCTTTGCTTATCTGAGGTCTCTTTCATTTCCATATAAAATTAGTGATCAGTTTTTCCATGTCCTCAAAGAATGCTGATGGAATCTGAATTGAGAGTGCTTTGAATTTATAGATTAATTTGGATAGTATTGACATTTTAATAATGTTCACTATTCCTATCCATGAGCATGGTATGTTCTTCCACTTATGTAGATCTCTTAAAGATTTTTGTTTTGATGCATAGGTTTATCATTTTTCTTTGAGGTTACTCTGTGATTTATCATTTTCTTCCCAAATGATGGCCCTTGCCCAGTGGGTAGTTATTCTCCATGGTGAGATTGGTAACTCCATGGTAGAATATACTGGAGCAGCTGAGTAGCTGCCTTAGGGATGCAGGGTACTTCCGGTATATAAGAAGCAACACTGAGGAAGGTCTCCAGAGTTTTGGCATGCTTGAATCCTGCATGTAGCCAAGTCTTTGTTCAGAAGCCTTCCATTGCCTGCTAATCTTGGGACTTCATCTGAACTTGAATTACTAGGCTGCTGTGTTTTTTGGTGATATTGGGACTGTGCCTTTTTACTTGTTGACCTTGGGTTAGTCAGCTTCAGCAGCCAGCTGCTGTCTGAGTGAAGAAAAGCCTGTAGCTTCAGTGGACTGGGAGCAGCAGGCAGAGCTGAAGCCCAAGGTTGAAGGGCTTTCACCCAGCCCCAAGAGCCTGGCACTTTGAACTTGGACTTCTCTAAAAATTGTGAGAATAATCCTGTTTGTTAAAGGCATCCCATTTGTGGTATATTCCTGTCAGAGTGGCACTAGGTAACCAAAATAGGTGGTTATTGTCTTATAGTAATTTTATCAGAAATTAATATTGCCACTCCTGTCTTTTTTGATTGCCATTTGCTTGATATATTTTTTTTTCCTTTTGATTTTTAGTCTATTTTTGTCTTTGTGTCTAAGGTGAATTTCTTGCACACAGCATATTGATGGGTGATGTTTTCTTATCCATTCTGCAACTTGTGGTGTCTTGATGTTGTTGTTGTTGTTATGTGCTGTCGAGTCGGCCCCGACTCATAGCGACCCCTCCTTGGGTTTCCAAGGCAGTATCACTATGGAAGTAGGATTGCCCAGCCTTCCTTCTGAGGAGTGGCTGGTGGGTTTGAAC
>NW_006921826.1:4489555-4510270 GCF_000298275.1 Orycteropus afer afer | reverse complement strand
GTGGGTTTGAACTGCCAGCCTTCTGGTTAGCAGTCAAGTGCTGTGTCTTGATAGGTGCCTTGAATCCATTTACATTCAGTGCAATTATTGACAAGTATGAATTTATTGCATTTTGCTATGTGATTTTTCAAGGTGTTGCTCATTGTTCCATATAATTTTCTGTGCTGAAGTCATTTTATGATTTTTTTTTAATCATTTCCTTCATTGCTATTGTTTTAGTATTTGCTAAATATTTGTGCCTTTCCTCCTTTTCATTTTCATGAGAAGGTTTATTAATTTTCTTCAAGGTTACTCTGTGATTTTTATTTTCTTCCCAAGTTTAAAACAGTCTTTTCTATCTCAAAATTGTCTTGACTTCCTCTCCATTTGGAAGTTCTGTACATATCGTATTTATTCCCTGTTTTTGTTTGTAGTTGTCCTCATTTACCAATTGATACCTCTGCTTCCCAGTTTACAATCTTGTAAGTTTATTTTATTTTGTATACTTTTATATCTGTGTTGGTTTCCGGGTTAATCATTGATGTTAATTTGTTAATCATGTGTGTTAATCATTGATTGTTGTTTGTTGTTCCCTGTCCAGAGGACTTCCTTTAGCATCTCTTATAAGGTTGGTCCAGTTTTAACAAATTCCCTTAATTCTGGTTTTTCTGGAATTTCAGATCCTGGAAATGTCCTAATTCACCATCGTATTTGAGAGATTATTTTGCTGAGTATATAATTGCTGGTTTGCAATATATTTCTTTCAAGGTTTTATATATATCATCCCATTACCTTCTCCCCTGCATGGTTTCTGCCAAAACATCAGAGCTGTCTTATTGGCTGCCCTTTGTAGGTAACTTGTCATTTTCACTGTGCTGCTTTTAGTATTCTTACTTTGTCTTTGGTTTTAATGAGTTTGATTATGATATGTCTTGGTGATTTTCTTTTGGGGGCTATTCTGTTTGGGGTTCACTGAATTTCTGGAATGGATATCTTCTCATCTTTCATCATATTAGAGAAGGTCTCTTCCAACAAATCTTTGATAATTTCTCTGTAGATTTTTCATTTCCTGTTGTAGAATCCCAATCACATGTAGGTTATTCCTCTTGACAGTGTCCCCCATAAATCTTAAGCTTTCTTCATTTTGTTTTGATCCTTTTTCTGATTGATCCCTTAACAAATTTGTATTGAAAAATTTGTCTCAATCTAATTTAATCTAATTCTGTGTTCCGTTAATTTAATTCTACTCCTTTGCCCTTTCAATGTATTATCTATTTCTGAACTCTTAGCATTAATCTTCTGGATTTCTATTTGCTATTTTTGTATGATTTCTAATTTTTCATCTATTTTGTCAGTTTGTTCTTGAATTCTTTTCCTAAATATTCTTGGGCTTTGTCCATGTCTTTCTTAATTTTATTGGTGTTTTCCTTGATTTTCTCTGTGCTTTCCTTGATCTATCTATTAAGGTACCTAAATATAATTCTTTTGAATTCCTTTTCAGGTAGTTCTGATGCTGCTTTTTTCTAAGGAGATTTTCTGGCCCTGTACACTGGTCCCTCATTTGCTTCTTTGTGTGAACTGGGATGGCCAGCAATCTCAAAGACATTGTGATGTCATTATATTTATATTTAAGTAGTAATTGTATGTTGGTGGGATTTGCCTAGGGTTTTTTTTTTTTTTTTTTTTTTTAATATATTTGAGTGAGCAGGGCTGATAGGCTACTCTTTGCTAGTTTGACAGTTCTTAGGCACTCACCACCTGTCTCCTGGTGGGTGTGACAGAGGATGAGAATGTGTGCACGGATCTCTGTTAACTGTTTATGTAAAGCTATTGAGGGCAAGTTGGCCTCACATTGACCACTGTCTACTGTTAATTGATTGGTCCAAAAGCAGATGATGGCCCTTGTCCAGTGGGTGGGACTGCAGGAGTTACAGATGTGGTTAGGACATGTGGGCATGGTTCCTGTCTCCCATCCAGTGGGAAAAAACAAAATAGAACAAAAAACAAAAACAAAAGCAAAAAAATTAAAAAGAGAAAAAAACAAAAAACCATGGCAACCACAAAAAGAAAAAACAATCAATGGAAAGAAAAAGGAGAAAAAAAGACAAAGGACAAAGAAGAAAAGACACAAAGAGCAATAATTATGGATGGAGGAATAACAAAATAAAGAGAACAAGAGAAGAAGGAAAATGCATAAAGAAAAGAAGAATGGGAAGAGTAAATGAGAAAAAGAAGAAAAGAAAGGAAAAAGAAGGTAATCAGAGAAAAAGGAGGGGAAAAAGAACCAGGGAGGTGAAAGAAGAAAAAATTAAAGAAAAAAATAAGGAAAATCAAAGACAGAAAGTAGGGAGAAAATCAGAATAATTTAAAAACAAACAAAGCAATACTGTGGGGCAGGGCACCTCATCTGTGTTTCTGCTGGCCAAGCAGGATACAGGAAGTGGGGCATCTAACCCAGGCACTGGTTCCTGCCAACTCAGAAGTCAACTGAGGGCAATCAACTGAGGGCAACTGACTGACCTCAGAGGAGTTCCTTTGGACCCAGAAGATGTCTGGGAGTAGGGAACCTGGACCTGGAAAAAGTCCAGCCCAAACAGCAGTGGCAGCAAGGCACCTGGTTCCAGAAGGGACTCTTGCCAGCTCAAAGTGCAGCTGGTGACAGTGCGTCTGGTCTCAGAAAAAGTTCCTGCTGTCCCAAAAGGTAGCTGGGTGCTGGACCCCAAATCCCAGAAAAAGTTCCTGTCATACCCAAAGGGGGCTTGGTGTAGGGTGCCTGGTTTCAGCAAAAGTTCCTGCCAGCCCAAAATTCTGTGAGAAGCAGCATGGCTGATCTCAGAAATGGGTCCTATTCTCCCAGAAGGTAGCTGGGGGTAGGGTGCCTGCTTTCAGACAAGTTCCTGCAGACCCAGAAGGTGTTCCTACCAGTCCAAAAAGTGATTGGGAGCAGGGCACCTGTATCCAGGGTACCTGGGAGTTCTTGTCAGCTCAAAAATCAGCTATGGGCAGTGTATCTAGTCCCAGACAAAATTCCTGCTGTCTCAAAAGGTAACTGGATGTAGGGTCTCCTCTTCAGAAAAATGTTCCTGCTATCACAAAAGCCAGCTGAACAGATTTCAAAAGGAGGCTCGAGAATACAAAGTATTATAATGAAATGTGCAAAGACCTGAAATTAGAAAATCAAAAGGGAAGAACATGCTCAGCATTTCTCAAGCTGAAAGAACTGAAGAAAAATTCAAGCCTCAAGTTGAAGTATTGAAGAATTCTATGGGTACAATATTGAATTTTGATACAGGAAGCATCAAAAGAAGATGGAAGGAATAAACAGAGTCACTGTAGCAAAATGACATTTTCTCATTTCAGGAGGTAGTATATGATCAAGAACCAACAGTATTGCAGAAAGAAGTCCAAGCTGCACTGAAGGAATTGGTGAGAAACAAGGCCCCAGGAATTGAGGAATACCTATTAAGATGTTTTAACAAATGGATGCAGCTCTGGAGGTGCTTACTTGTCTTTGCCAAGAAATTTAGAAGAAAGCTGCCTGGCCAACTGACTGGAAAAAAATCCATATTTGTACCCATTCTAAAGAAAGGTGATCAAACAGCATGTGGAAATTATCGAACAATATCATTAATATCACACACAAGTAAAATTTTGCTAAAGATAATTAAAAAACAGTTGCAGCAGTATATTGACAGGGAACTTGCAGAAATTCAATCTGGATTCAGAAGAGTACATAGAACTAGAGATATCATTGCTGATGTCAAATGGATCTTGGCTAAAAGCAAAGAATACCAGAAACACACCTACCTGTGTTTTACTGACTGTGTAAAGGCTGGGTGGATCATAACAAATTATGGATAGCCTTGTGAAGAATGGTAATTCTGCAGCACTCAATTGTGCTCATGACAAACCTGTACAAAGACCAAGAGACTGTTGTTTGAACAGAACAGGGAATAGTGCATGGTTTAAAATCAGGAAGGGTGTGTGTCAGGGTTGTATCCTTCAACCACACTTATTCAATCTGTATGCTGAGCAAATAATCCAAGAAGCTGGATTATATGAAGAATGTGGCATCAGGATTGGAGGAAGACTCATTAACAACATCTGATATGCAGATGACACAACCTTGCTTGCTTAAAGTGAAGAAGACTTGAAGCACTTACTGATGAAGATCAAAGACTAAAGTCTTCAGTATGGATTACACTCCAACATAAAGAAAACATGAATCCTCACAACTTGACCAATAAACAACATCATGATAAATGGAAAAAAACATTGAAGTTACTTGGATCCACAGTCAACACTCATGGAAGCAGCAGTCAAGAAGTCAGACATCATATTGCACTAGGCAAATCTATTGCAAAAAAACTTCTTTAAAGTGTTAAACAACAAAGATGTCACTTTGAAGACTAAAGTGCACCTAACTCATACCATGGTATTTTCACTTGCCTCATACTGCCTAGGAAACCCAAGGAGGGATCACTATGAGTCAGATCTGACTCAACGGCAGTTTGGTTTTTGGTTAGGGCATATTGTAGTTAAGGTTATATGTCAACTTGGCTGGGCCTAGTTTTGAGTGGCTGGTGAGCTGGATGTAATTATTTCGCATAATGAGACTGGTAATCTAGTACATGGTGGAATCTACTGTGAGCAGCTGAGTAGCTGCCTTAGGGATATGATCTGCTTCCAGTATATAAGAAGAAGCTTTGAGAAAGGTCTCTAGCTTTTGGCACACTTCTATGTAGTCGAGTCATTATTCAGCAGTCTGCCATGTTGCCTGCCCATTTTGGGACTGTTTTTGGACTTGAGCTAGTGGCCTCCTGTGTTTCTTGATAATCTTGGGATCTTGGGACTATTTTACTTGTTGACCTTGGGTTTGTCAGCCTCAGCAGCCAGCAGCTGCCTGAGTTAAGAGATGCCTCCAGCTTCAGTGGGCTGGGAGCAAGAGGCAGAGCTGAAGCCCAAGGTCCAGGGGACTTTACCCAGCCCCTAGAGCTGGCATTTTGAACTTGGACTTTTAGCCTCCAAAACTGTAAGAGAATAAATCCCTGTTTGTTAAAAACACCAATTTGTGGTATTTTTCTGTTAGAGCTGCACTAGAGAACCAAAACATCTCATATGCATGTGAAAGCTGGGCAATGAATAAGGAAGACCAAAGAAGAGTTGATGCTTTTGAATTATGGTGCTGGTGAAGAATACTGAAAATACCATGGACTACCAGAAGAACAGACAAATCTGTCTTGGAAGATGTCAGCCAGAATGCTCCTTGGAAGCGAGAATGGCCAGACTTTGTCTCAACTACTTTGGTCATGCTATCAGAAGGGAACAGTCCCTGGGGAAGGATATCATGCTTGGTAAAGTGAGGGGTCAGAGGAAAAGAGGAAGCATAGCACTTTGGTTACCTAGTGCCACTTTAGGAGCTCTGGTAGCATAGTGGCTAAAGCACTTGACTGCTAACCAGAAGGCTGGCGGTTCAAACCCACCAGCCACTCCTCGGAAGGAAGGTTGGGCAATCCTACTTCCGTAGTGATACTGCCTCGGAAACCCAAGGAGGGGTTGCTATGAGTCAGGGCCAACTCGACGGCACATAACAACAACAACAAAGTGCCACTTTAACAGAAAATACCACAAATGGGTGGTTTTCAACAAATAGGAGTTTATTCTCTTACAATTTTGAAGACTAGAAGTCCAAGTTCAAAGTGTCAAGCTCTAGGATTTGGGTGAAAGCCCCTCAACCTTGGGCTTTAGCTCTGCCTCTTGCTCCTGGCTCACTGGAGCAAGAGGTGTCCACTCAGGCAGCTGATGGCAGCTGAGGCTAAGAAGCCCAAGGTTGACAAGTAAAAAGGCACAGTCCTGATATTACCAAACCACATGGCAGGCCATTGATTCAAGTCCATTAAGAGTCCCAAGATCAGCAGACAACATGGCAGGCTGCTGAATAACAACTCTGCTACATGCAGGATTCAAGCATGCTAAAAGCTACAGACCTTTCTTAAAGCTTCTCCTTATATACTGGGAGCAGACCATATCCCTAAGGTAGCTACGCAGCTGCTCACAGTAGATTCCATCATAGAGTTGATTACCAGTCTCATCATGGGGAATACTACATCCAGCTACCCAGCCACTCAAAACCAGGACCAGCCAAGTTGACACATAACCTTAACTACCACACATAGCAAGGATTGTGGAAATGCCTCAGGACAAGGCAATGTTTTGTTCTGTTATATATAGGATTGCTATGAGTTGGAATCGACTCAATGGCACCTAACAATTTAACAAATACTGAGCACTTTGTGGGAGCTCTGGTGGCATGGTGCCTAAGGCATTTAACTGCTAACCAGAAGGCTGGTGGTTCAAACCCCCTACCCACTCCGCAGAAAGAAGACTGAACAATCTACTTCTGTAAAGATTTACCACCTTGGAAACCCGATGGGGGTCAATATAAGTTGGAATCCACTCAATGGCAGTGAGTTTGTTTTTTTGGCTTGAGAACTTTGTAATGAAAGCGACCTTTTATCAAGTCTATGTGCAGATAGCCCCTTGATGCTCATAGTAACACTATGAGGTAGATAGAATTATTACCATTTTATAGCTGGGCAACAGAGGCACAGACAAATCAAATGACTTTCCCAGGTCACGTATCATGTACCTGGCACAGTTGGAATTCAAAGCCAGTCCATTCTTTCCCCTAAACCATGCTATAAAACTATTTTAGCAAAAGCCTCAAACCATCTCATTCTGGAATATTCTCCCCTCCTCACCCTGTAATATTGCCAATGTGAGCACAAAAAGCATTTGTGGTTCATCCTATCACTTTCTTTATGGAGTCCTGTGTGAATTCCTTAGGTACAGCTGACTGCTATCCACTCAGATCCAAAAGCACTTTGCAAGGGCTTCTGACCAACTGTAGCTTGGTATTTATCCTTCCATTAGATTGAACTCTTTCAAGAACAAAGACTGTATGTGTTATAGTCATTTTGGTATCTCCAGTGCTTAGCAAAGTGTTTGGCATATAATGGGAATTCAGTAAATGCTGATGGCAAGAGCAAGTGAATTGCATTAGGAAGGAACCATTTTCCCATCCTGAGGAGCTGGTGGTGAAACAGATGGCCAATTGGCTCTGCATTCTGGCATTGGTGATCATCTTCACTTCTTATTTGCATGCTGATTTCCCCAGTCATATTTCTTTGCTTGAATATTTGTGACATCTCCTGCCAACTGCAACGGTGACTCATTCTCACTAATCACCTCCTCTGAATGCTAACAGTTCAGAATGAAACTGTCTCTCTTAGATTCAGATTCTGCCTGTGATGTTGTACTTTGTGGGTCTCCACTTCACAGCAACCAGAGGGGTTGCTGTTTCTGTCAGACAGGAATCAATCTGTGAGGCTCAAGTTTGGTGCCTCCTGGAGCTAATCCAATTGAATCATTCAGCACACATTATTGTGGACCTTTAGAATACTCAAGTAGTCAAAGGAACACAAATGTAAAAAATCAATGCGATTACTATTTTTTACCTTTCTAATGGCAAAGTTCAAAACAAAAATATGTTGATGAAGGTTTGCAAATGGAAACTTCTTTCTCCAGGACAGCCTGAAATCTCCTAAGAAAAAGATTAAAAATAGGTCTGCAGCACTTTAAAGTTTACCCAATAGCTCTTAGGAATATATCCTAAGCAAATAATTAAATTAAGATTGGGGGCAAAGGCTTAACTACCTGAATGTTCATCACAATTTATGAGAGTAGTGAAAAGTTGGAAATTACTTAAATGAAGAATAGGAAACTAATTACATAAAGTACATCTAAATAATTTGACTCAATTTAGTCATTAAAATGTGTGTTTTAAATGAATATATATTAACATGGAAAGATGGCTGAAGATGTGTCAATTAAAAAATGATAGGCTACATAATAGCATGTGTAGTATGATCCTATAGTAAATAATTGTTGTATTTATTTACTTATTTCTCCCCCCAGTACTGCTTTGATTTCCTTCTGAGGTATTTTTTCTTCTTCATTGGGTGTACTTCTTGGTTGGATGATTCTGAGTAAGAGCACCTCAAATTAACTTAGGACTCTCATCATGAAATGATGGCTATGCTATTGTTTAAGGCTAAAACTACATTTTGAATTAAAAGTAACTTCTGCATCAGGAATATAGCCTGTCATTCCTGTAACTCTCTACCGAACTTGAGAAAATTACTGGGTAAAAAAAATTCAGAAAACAATGTAATTTTGCTTATTTAAGGGTTTAGCTTGCTGCTTAGGAGGCTGGATCCAAAAGAATTCTCAGAACAGATGCTTATTCAAAATAAATTTTAGTATTATACATGTCCTCCCTGTAGTCATACAAGGAGGGTCTCCTGATTGTTTTGAGACCAGATGTACCAATTTAATAATTGCTTTGTAACTTAAAAAAACATTTTTTTTAGAAACATATGTAATCTACCAATCAGATGTACCCTCATCCAATTTTGTAAGCATTATCTAAATGTCAACCAATTATTTAATTTTTACTGAAATTCCTTATATTTTCTTATAAAAACTCCCTGAACTGTCTCCTTCTTGGATCACTTAGTTTAGAATCCTCTAGACTTTGTGATTCCCAGTTTTCAAGTTGCATTGCCTCTCAATAAAAGCTCTTTACTTTTAATTGCAACCAGACTCTGCAATATTTCTCTGACAATTCCTACCTTCTACCGAAGATGCCTAAGGAGCTCTGGTGGTGTAGTGGACAAGGCATTTGGCTGCTAACAAGTCAGTGGTTCATACTCACCAGCCATTCTGTGGAAAGAAGATGGGGGCAATCTACTTCCTAGAAGCAAGGTCCTCCCTCCGCCTTCCCAGCACAGGCTCAGCTCAGCTCATAGCTACTCCACTGTAGCTGTGATGTTTCATAACTATGAGATGGTTGGATACCCTTATTCCCTGCTTCTTTACCCTTGTAACCTCCCTTGGCTCCTGTCTGCCCTAAGCCTAGCCCCTCAGGCTCCTGTGGACTCTGCGAACACCTTTTCCTTAGCCAATATATTTCCTTTTGCTTCAGTTAGGCAAAGTTGTTTTCTGTCCTCATAGTCAATAATTTTAGCTGGTAGGTTCCATGTTGATATTTTGAAAAAGTTACACAGAAGTACATATTCTTGGCAAAAGTTTTCAGACTAGAGAGGGAAAGTTGTGGTTAACTTGTGAAATTAAGGGTTGTTTTTTTTCCTCCATCCTTTTTGCTTACTGAAGTTTTCCAATTTTTTTGTAGTAACTATGTATTTCTTTAAAAATAGTATTATACACTAGAAATTAATTCAAAGCCATACATAAAAAGAAAGATTACTAACAAAGGAAATTGCATGGACAAGTATAAAGGCAACTAATAAGGTATTCATATTTGATAATTCTAATTATTTTGTCCTTAATGTATCTTTAAATAACAATATATCAAAAATAAGGATAAAATTATGTTACAGGGCACATGAAATATAAAGACATAACTGTTGTTGTTGTTGTTATGTGCCGTCGAGTCAGCCCCGACTCATAGCGACCCCTCCTTGGGTTTCCGAGGCAGTATCACTACGGAAGTAGGATTGCCCAACCTTCCTTCCGAGGAGTGGCTGGTGGGTTTGAACCACCAGCCATCTGGTTAGCAGGCAAGTGACTTAGCCACTATGCTACCAGAGCTAGAAGGAGTTACATGGATATAGAATTTCTTGTGTGTTACTGAATTGAAATTGGTTGGTTCTGAATCATAGTGACCCATGTACAATGCAATGAAACACTGCTTGGGGCTGTGGCATCCTTACAACCATTAACATGCTTGAGTCTATAGTCATAAAAACGATGTCAATACATCTTCTTGAGGGTATTCTCCTTTTTTGATGACCCTCTATTTTACCAAGCATGATATCCCTCTCTAGGGACTGCTCACTTATAATAGCATGATCAAAGTATGAGAGACGAAGTTTGGCCATTCTCATTTCTAAGAAGCATTCTGGCTGCACTTCTTCCAAGATGGATTTGTTCATTCTTCTGGCAGTCTATGATATTTTCAAATTCTTCATTAACACCATAATTCAAATGTATCAATGCTTCTTCAGTCTTCCTTATCCATTGTCCAGCTCTCACATGCATATGAGGCTATTGAAAATGCCATGGTTTGGATCAGGTGCACCTTGTCTTCTTATGTGGCATATTTCACATATTTCAAAGTGACATATTTCTTCTTTAACACTTTCAAGAGATCTTTTGCAGCAGATTTGCCCATTGGAATACATCTTTGGTTTCTTGACTGATGCTTCCATAAATGTTGATTGTGGGTCCAAGTAGAATGAAATCCTGGACAACTTTAATTTTTTTCTCCATTTATCATAATGTTGCTTATTGGTCTGGTTATAAGGATTTTTATTTTCTTTATGTGAAGGTATAATACGTACTGAAGGCTTTAGTCTTTGATCTTCATCAGTAAGTGCTGCAAGTCTTCTTTGTTTCCAGCAAGGTTGTATAATCTGCATATCACAGGTTATTAATGAGCCTTCCTCCAATCCTGATGCCACCTTTTCTTCATATGGTCCAGCTTCTCAGATTATTTGCTCAGCATACAGATTGAATAAGTATGGGGAAAGGATAAAACCCTGACGCACACCTTTCCTGATTTTAAACCATGCACTATCCCTTTGTTCTGTCTGAAAAACTGTTTCTTGGTACAGATTCCCCATGAGCACAATTAAGTGTTCTTGAATTTCTATTATTCACAATGATATCCATAATTTGTTATGATCCACACAGTCAAATGCCCTTGCATAGGTAAACACAGATAAACATTTTTCTGGTATTCATTGCTTTCAGCCAAGATACATCTGACATCAGCAATGATATTCCTCGTTCCATGTCCTCTTCTGAATCTGGCTTGATTTTCTGTCAGTTCCCTGTCTATGTACTGCTGCAACTGTTTTTAAAATTATCTTCAGTAAAATTTTACTTGCATGGGATATTAATGATATTGTTCGATAATTTCTGCATTCTGTAGGATTGCCTGTCTTTGGAATGGGTACAAATATGGATCTCTTTCAATTGTTTGGCCATGTATCTGTCTTCCACATTTCTTAGTGTAAATGAATGAGAACCTCCAGTGCTGCATCCATTTGTTGAAATATCTCAGTGCGTATACCACCAATTCCTGGAACCTTGTTTTTCACAAATGCCTTCAGTGCAGCTTGGACTTCCTCCATCAATACCATCAGTCCTTGATCATATGCTGCCTCCTGATATGTTTGAATGTCAACCACTTTTTTTTTTTTTTTTTTTTGTACAATAACTCTGTATATTCCTTCCATCGTCTTTTGATGCTTCCTGGATCGTTCAATATTTTGCTCATAGAATCCTTCAATATTGCACCTCAAGGCTTGAATTTTTCATCAGTTCTTTCAGCTTAAGAAATGCTGAGTGTTCTTCCTGTTTTATTTTCTAACTTGAGGTCTGTGATAGTCATGTTTGTATGTCCCATGGTGATACTGGTAATTAACTCCATGGTGGAATCTATTAGAACAGCTGAGTAGCTGCTTTGGGTATGTGGTCTGCTTCCCATATATAAGAAACAGCTTTGGGAATGGTTTCTAGCTTATGGCACGCTTGAACCCTGCATGTAGCCATGTCATTGTTCAGTAGCCTGCCATGCTCTGCTGACCTTGGGAGCTTTAATGGACTTGAATTAATGGGATGCTGTGTGGTTTGGTAATATCGGACTGTGCCTTTTTACTTGTCAACCTTGGTCTTGTCAGTCTCAGCTGCCAGCAACTGTCTGAGTAAAGAAAAGTCTCTAGCTTTAGTGGGCCAGGAGCAGGAGGTGGAGCCCCAAGGTTGAGGGGCTTTCACCCAGCCCCCAGAGCCTGGCACTTTGAACTCAGACTTAAAGCCTCCAAACTGTAAAAGAATAAGCTCTTGTTTGTTCAAACCATCCCATTTGTGGTATATTCTTGTCAGAGTGGCACTAGGTAACCAGAACACTAGCCTAGGATGTGCTGAAAACCTAAATGCACAGAGATACACCAAAAGTTAGTGTAACAGGACATATTTATTGTGAATAGATAGAATTTGAATTGAGATGTGATCCATAACTAGGATTGTGAGGATGAATGGTGCAAGACTGGGCAGTGTTTTCTTTTGTTGTACATAGGGTCACTATGAGTCAGAGGTGAGTCATAGACTTTGGCTGCTCATAGATGGCACCTAACAATAACAACAGAATTCTAATTGGGCAGCTTCAGCCCAAACATTGGGAATGCTCTCTGAAAAGGAGATAGTGAAATGGGTTATAAAGGTCATTGTCATGTCAATATCTCTGGAGATAGCATAAGAATACTTGTAGGGTTCCAGGGTTGGTTGGTTGTAGAAACAGAATCACTAAAGACATACCATACATTTTCCAGTCATACCCTGGAATTCCTTCTTCTCAAAACTGGCAGCACATAGATAATTCTTCAAAAGAACCAAATGCCTAAGGCAAAATGATCTCTATTAAGTGCTTACTGTGCTATTTTTTGACCTGAAGGTGACTTTAGGAAAACAGGTCCTTAAATGCTCAAGATTCAAAAGGACACCTAAGGGCAGATGGCCTGAGTGGTTACCTCAACTCTGTGAATGCAGAAATCTGGATTCCAGGGTAAGTAAAATGGTTTTTCAGTTGTTGTAATTCAATAACTGTTAAATAACTGTAACTGTTAAATACAATAGTCATGGTAACCACTAATAAAATATCTAAAAAATAAGCTAAAGGAAAAGGAGAAGGGAGCCGAAACAGCTGTTCTGATTACCTAGTGCCACTCTGACAGGAATATATTGCAAATGGGATGGCATTAACAAACAGGAGTTTATTCTCTTACAGTTTGGAGATTTTAAGTCCAAGTTCAAAGTGCCAGGCTCTAAGGGCTGAGTGAAAGCCCCTCAGCCTTAGGTTTCAGCTCTGCTTCCAGCTCCTGGCCCACTGAAGCTAGAGGCTTTTCTTCACTCAGACAGCTGCTGGCTGCTGAGGCTGCCAAGCCCAAGGTTGACCAGTAAAATGGCACAGTCCTGATGTTACCAAACCACATGGCAGGCCATTAATTCAAGTCCATTGTAAGTCCACAGGTCAGCAGAGCATGGCAGGCTGCTGAACTATGACATGGCTACATACAGGGTCCAAGTGTGCCATAAGCTAGAGACCATTCCCCAAGGCTTCTGCTTATAAACAGGAAGCAGACCACATCCCAAAGACAGCTACTCAGCTGCTTGTGGTAGATCCCACCATGGAGTTGATTGCCAGTCTCATCATGGGGAATAACTACCACCATCTGCCCAGCCACTCAACCAGGCCCAGCCAAGTTGACACACAAACATAACCACTACAACAGCTCACTACAATAAATCAACAAAACACAAATGTAGTAAGAGAAAATGCAAAGAAGGCTCGAGACACATGAAAAACAAAATGGCAGAAGTAAATCACTTTTTACTGGTAATTACAGTGAATGTAAATGAAGTTAATACTCCTATCAAAAGTCAGAGAGTGTCAGAAAGGATTTTTTTTTCTTTTATTAAAAAAAAAAAAAGATGCTAAACATCTTTTAGCAAAAGATGTTGGTGTTTACAAGAGACACCCCTTAAGCCTGAGGAAACAGATAGGTTGAAAGGGAAAGGATGAAAAAATATTCCATGCAAATAATAACCAAAAGAAAGCTGGGATGGCAATCTAAGTACCAGACAAAATAGACTTTAAGATAAAATCTGTTAGAAGAGGTCAAAGTAGACATTATATAATGATAAAAGATCAATTCATCAATACATATACTATGGCAATCATAATATATATGCACCCATCATCAGAGCACCTAAATATATAAAGCAAACACTGATAGAATTGAAGGGATAAATAGATATTACTGCAATAATAGTTGGAGGCTTCAATACACCACTTTCAACATTGGAGAGAACATCTAGAAAGAAGATCACAAGGAAACAGAGGACTTAAATAACACTACAAACCAACCAGATTTAACAGACATAAAGAACATTCCATTCAACAATATCATGATATATATTCTTCCTCAGTGCACATGGATCATCCCAGGATAGTCCACATGTTAAGTTACATAGTCAAGTCGACAAATTTAAAAACACTGAAATCATACAGAATTTTCTCTGATCACAAAAGAGTGGAGCAAGAAATCAATAACAGAAAAAAAAAAAAAAAGCCACTGGAAAATATACAAATATATGGAAATTAAACAATACACTATTAATTACCTATGGGTCAAGGAACAAATCAAAGAGAAATAACAAATTTCTTAGAATCAATTGAAAATGAAAGCACAACGTAACTAAACTTATGGAACATAGTGAAAGCAGAGCTCAGAGTATAGCAATAAATACCTACATGAAAAAAGATCTCAGATCAACAGCCTAAGTGAACAACTTCAGGAACTAGAAGGAGAAGAGCAAACTAAACCTAAACTTTCCAGAAGAAAGAAAATAAAAATGATCAAAGCAGAAATAAATAAAATTATAAACAGAAAAGCAAGAGAGAGAATCAACAAAACCAGAACTTGGTTCTTCTAAAATATCCATAAAATTGACAAACCTTTAGCTAGACTGATGAGACTGAAGAGAAAAGGTGCAAACAACCAAAATAAGAAATGAAAGACGTGACATTACAACTGACCTGATAGAAATAGAGAGAATTGTGACAGAATATGATGAACCACTGTACAGCCACAAACTGGATTATAGATGAAATGAACAAATTCTTAGAAGTACACAACCTACCCAAACTGACTCAAGAGAAAACAGAAAGTCTCAACAGATCCATGAAAAATTTAAAAGATCAAATCACTGATCAAAAACCTCCCAAAAACAACAACAACAAAGTCTTGGACCAGATGGGTTCACTGGGGAATGTTAGCAAATATTTATAGAAAAATTGACACCAATACTGTTTAAATGCTACCAAAAACAGAGAAGGAAGGAATACTCCCTAATTCATTCTATGAAGCAAGCATAACCCTGATACCAAAACAAGACAAAACACCACAAGAAAAGAAAACTACAGGTCAACACCATTTATGAATATGGATACAAAAATTCTCAACAAAACCATAGCAAACAGAACCCAGTAGGATATTGAGAATTATACACCATGACCAAGTGGGATTTATTCCAGGAATGCAAGGATGGTTCAACTTTAGAAAATCAATCAATGTAATACACCAAATCAGGGAAAGAACTACATGGTCAGAAAAAGCCTTTGGTAAAATCCAACACATTTTCTTGGTGAAATCTTCAAGAAGATTGGAATAAAAGGGAAATTCATCAATGTTTCAGGGCATATATGAAAAATCAATAGCCAACTTTATATTTAATGAAGAAAAACTGAGAGCTTTCACCTTGCAATCAAGAAGAAACAAGGCAATTGTGTCTGCTGTCATCACTTTTAGTCCATATTGTATTTGAAGTCCTAGCTGGAGCAATAAGACAAATAAATAAATAAAAGGTGTCAATTGGAAAAGAAGAAGTAAAATTATGTCTATTGTCAGGGGACATTTTACTGTATATAGGAAAGAGTCTGCTATAAAACTTCTACAGCTAACAGAGGAATTTAGCAAAGTTGCAAAGTACAAGGTCATGAAACAAAATCAGCTTCACACACCAGCAATGAGAAATCTGAAAAGGAAATTAGAGAAATAATGCGATTTACAATAGCATCTGTTGTTGTTGTTGTTGTTATTTGCCATCGAGTCGGCCTCAACTCGTAGCGACCCCTCCTTGGGTTTCCGAGGCAGTATCACTATGGAAGTAGGAATGCCCAACCTTCCTTCCGAGGAGTGGCTGGCGGGTTTGAACCGCCAGCCTTCTGGTTAGCAGTCCAGTGCCTTAGGCACCATGCTACCAGAGCTCCTACAATAGCATCTAAGAGAATACAAAACCAGGAATAAGTTCAATCAGGAATGTGAATTTGCATTACACAATGCAAATTATAAAACACTACTGAAACAGATAATAGAAAGTTAAATAAATCGAAAGGTGTTCCATGTTCAAGTATTTGAAGACTTGATATTGTTGACAGGTCAGTGCTACCCAAAGTGATCTATAGATTCAAGGCAATTCTGCTCAACACTCCAACAGCTTTCTTTTGTTGTGTTACGTGCCATTGAGTCAGCTCCAACTCTGATCCTATGTACAACAGGAAGAACACTCCTTGATTGTGCATAATCCTCACAATCCCTGTGCTACTTGAGCCCATTGTTGCAGCCATTGTGTCCTATCTTTTTAGGGTCTTACCCTTTTTCACTGACCCTCCATTTTGCCAAGCATGATATCCTTCTCCAGGGAATGGTCACTTCTGAGAACATGACCAAAGTAGGTGAGATGAAGTCTGGCCATTCTAACTTCCAGGGAGCATTTCGGCTGCACTTGTCCAGGATGGACTTGTTTGTTCTTCTGGTAGTCCATGGTATTTTCAGTATTCTCCAACACCACAATTCAAAAATATCAACTCTTCTTCAGTCTTCCTTATTCATTGTTCAACTTTCATATGCATATGAAGTGACTGAAAATACCATGGCTTGGGTTAGGTGCACCTTAGTCTTCAAAATGACATCTTGTCTCTTCAGCACTTTAAAGAGCTCTTTTGCAGCAGTTTTGGACATTGCAAGACAATGTATGATTTCTTGACTGTTGCTTCCATGGATGTTGATTGTGGATCCAAGTAAAATGAAACCTTTGATAACTTCAATCTTTTCTCCATTTATCATGATGGTGTTTATTGGTCCAATTGTGAGGATTTTCATTTTCTTTATGTTGAAGACTGTAGGCTTTAATCTTCATCAGTAAGTGTTTCAAGTCATCTTCACTTTCAGCAAGCAAGGTTGTTTATCTGCATATCACAGGTTGTTAATGAGTCTTCCACCAATCCTGATGCCATTCTTCTTCACATAATCTGACTTCTCGGCCAAACTATTTGCTCAGCATACAGATTGAATAGGTATGGTGAAAGGGTACAACCCTGACATACACTCTTCCTGGTTTTAAACCATGCAGTATCCCATTTTTCTGTCTGAATGACAGCCTCCTAGTCTATGCACAGGTTTCTCATAAGCACAATTAAGTGTTCTGGAACTTCCATTCTTCACAATGTTATCCATAATTTGTTATGATCCACACTGTCTAATGTTTTTGTATAGTCAATAAAACACAGGTAAACATCTTCCTGGTACTCTTTGCTTTCAGCCAAGACCCATCTGACATCAGCAATGATATGCCTCATTCCATGTCCTCTTCTGAATCCACCTTGCATTTCTGGAAATTCCCTGTCAATGTACTGTTGCAACCATTTTTTAATTATCTTCAGCAAGATTTTACTTGTGTGTGATATTAATGATATTGTTTGATAATTTTCACATTCTGTGGGATCACCTTTCTTTGGAATGGCTACAAATATGGATCTCTCCAGTCAGTTGGCCAGGTAGCTGTCTTCCAAATTTCTTGGCATAGAGGAGTGCCTCCAGTGTGACAGCCATTTGTTGAAACATCTCAATGGGTATTCCATCAATACTTGGAGCCTTGTTTTTCTGTAATTTCTTTAGTGCAGTTTTGACTTCTTCCTTCATATAGTTCTTGATCATATGCCACCTTTTGAAATAGCTGAATATTGACCACATTTATTTTGTACAGTGACTCTGTGTATTCCTTCCATCTTCTGTTGATGCTTCCTGAATTGTTCAATATTTTTCCCATAGAATTTTTCAATATTGCAACTCAAGACTTGAATTTTTGTTTCAGTTCTTTCAGCTTGAGAAATGCCAAGCACATTCTTCCCTTTTGGTTTTCTAATTCCAGGTCTTCTCACATTTCATTACAATAATTTATTTGTCTTTTCAAGAAGCTCTTTGAAATCTTCTGTTCAGCTCTTTCATTGCATCATTTTTTTTCATTTGCTTTAGTGACGCTCCATTCAAGAGCAAGTTTCAGAGTCTCTTATGACATTCATGTTGGTCTATTCTTCCTTTCCTATCTTTTTAATGATCTTTTGCTTTCTTCATGTATGATGTTCTTGATGTCATTCCACAAATTGTCTGGTTTTCAGCATTGGTGTTCAATGCATCAAATCTATTTTTCAAGTGGGATATACTCAATGTCTTATTTTGGTTCTGGTGGACTTTTAAAAATTTTCTTCAGATTCAGCTTGAACATGTATATGAGCAATTGATAGTCTGTTCCACAGTCAGCTCCTGGCTTTGTTTTGGCTGAAGACATTGAGTTTCTCTCCATTGCCTTTTTCCACTTAATAATCAGTCTCATTTCTGTGTATGCCATCTAGTGAGGTGCACGTGTAGAGCTGCCACATATGTTGTTGATAAAAGGTATTTACGATGAATAATTTATTGGTCTGGCAAAACTCTATCATGCATCGTATTTATAACAAAGTCCATATTTTCCAGGAACAGATCGAGAAGTCAGCCTCAGGGACCCAGGTGAGGAGAGGGAACCCAGGTCACACCCCACAAGCAGTGAGGCAGGAAGGCAGGGAGAGGACAGAAAAGGCAAAGGGGACTAGAATAGATCGAGAAGTCAGCTGCAGGGATCCAGGTAAGGGTGGTTGGAGGGGTCCAACAGCTATGGGAGACAAACTTGTCTGTCAGTTTGTCCTACTGTGGTGACATGTTGCTGTGAGTCTTGAGGCTGTGCCACTGGTGTTTCAAACCCAGTGGGGTGCACATGGTGCCCAGGTATCAGCCCAGCTTGCAGACTGAGATAGACTAGGAAGAAGGAGGAGGCCATCCACTTCTCAAAGAATTGGCCAGGGAAAAACCTTCTGAATAGCAGAGAAACACTGTCTGATAAATTACTGTGCAACTTTATGAATAGTCTGGAAACATTGTCCAATATAGAGGAGGAAGACAAGTCACTTAACTTAGAAAGCCCTCAAAGTGGGACTGGGAAAGAGCTGCATTATTGAGTAAAATCAGCCTTACTCATACGGATAAGGTAAAGCTTTCAAGACCTCCATTTGCAGAAGTGGCACCACTCAAATTGAGGAGAAACAGCGGCAAGCATGCATTAACAATTGGAACATGGAATGAATGAAGTATGAATCTAGGAAAATTGGAAGTTGTTAAAAATGAAATGGATAAATATTGATGTCCTCAGCATTAGTGAGTAGAAATGGACTGGTTTTGGCCATTTTGAATCAGACAACCATATGATCTACTATGCCGGGAACAACAGGTTAAAGAGGAATGGTGTGGCATTCATCATCACAAAGGATGTTTCAAGATCTGTCCTGAAGTACAATGCTGTCAGTCATAAGATAATATCCATATGCCTACAAAGAAGACCCGTTAATACAACTATTATTCAAATTTATGCACCAACCACCAAAACCAAAGATGAGGAAATTGAAGATTTTTATCAACTCTTGCAGTCTGAAATTGACCGAACATGCAATCAGGATGTGCTAATTATCACTGGTGACTGGAATGCAAAAGTTGGAAACAAAGAAGAATCACCACTAGTTGGAAAATTTGGCCTTAGTGTCAGAAATAATGCTGGAACTTGCATGGTATATTTTGCAAGACCAACGACTTGTTCATTGCAAATACCTTTTTTCAACAACACAAACAGTGGCTGTACACATGGACTTCACCAGATGGAATACACTGGAATCAGACTGACTACATTTGTGGCAAGAGGAGATGGAGAAGCTCAATATCATCAGCCAAAACCAGGCCAGGAGCTGATTGTGGAACAGACCATCAACTGCTCACATGCAATTTCAACTTGAAGTTAAAGACAATTAAAACAAGTCCAAGAGAGCCAAAACATGATCTAGAATATATCCCTCCTGAATTTAGAGACCATCTAAAGAATAGATTTGATGCATTGAACACCAATGACTGAAAACCAGAAGAATTGTGGGATGACATCAAGAGCATCATCCATGAAGAAAGCAAGAGGTCACTAAAAAGACAGCAAAAGAAGGGAAGACCAAAATGGATGACAGAAGAGACTCTGAAACTTGCCCTTGAGCAGACAGTAGCTAAAGCAAATGGAAGAAATGATCATATAAAAGAGCTGAACTGAAGATTTCAAAGAGCAGCTCAATAAGACAAAGCCAATTACTATAATGAAATGTGCAAAGACCTGCAGTTAGAAAACCAAAAGGGAAGAACACGCTCAGCATTTCTCAAGCTGAAAGAACTGAGGAAAAAAATTAAGCCTCGTGTTGCAATATTGAAAGATACTAAGGGCAAAATATTGAATGATTCAGGGAACATCAAAAGAAGATTGAAAGAATACACAGAGTCACTGTACCAAAAAGAACTTGTCGATCTTCATCCATTTCAGGAGGTGGCATATGATCTAGAGCCAATGGTACTGAAGGAGGAAGTCAAAGCTGCAAGGAAGGAATTGGCAAAGAACAAGGCTCCGGGAATTGACGGAATAACCATTGAGATATTTCAACAAATGGATGCTGCACTGGAGGCACTTACTCAGTTATGCCAAGAGATTTGGAAGACAGCTGCCTGGCCAACTGACTGGAAGAGAACCATATTTGTACCCATTCAAAGAAAGTTGATCCCACACAATGTGGAAATTATAGAACAATATCATTAATATTGCACGCAAGCAAGATCTTACCGAAGATAATTCAAAAACATTTGCAGCAGTATATTGACAGAGAACTTCCAGAGGTGCAAGCTGGATTCAGAAGAGGAT
>NW_006921826.1:4487277-4488825 GCF_000298275.1 Orycteropus afer afer | reverse complement strand
TGAATAAGGAAGACTGAAGAAGAGTTGATGCTTTTGAGTTGTGGTGCTGGTGAAGAATGATGAAGGTACCATGGACTTCCAAAAGAACTAACAGATCTGTCCTGGAGGAAGAGTGGCCGAGATGTTCCTTGGAAGAGAGGATGGCCAGACTTCGTCTCACCTACTTTGGTCATGTTGTCAGAGGGGACCATTCCCTGGAGAAGGAGGTCATGCTTGGTAAGGTGGAGGGTCAATGAAAGAGGGGAAGGCCTTTGATGAGATGGATTGACACGGTGGCTGTGACAATGGGTTCAAGTATAGCAAGGATCAGGGAGCTGGTGTGGAATCGGGCGGTGTTTTGTTCTGCTGTGCATGGGGTCACTAAGAGTTGGAAATGACTCGAGAGCACCTAACAACAACAACAATATTTTCCAACTACTAATGATTCTTTGTTTCCATCTTTCATGTTCCGATCACCAATAATCATCAATACATCTTGATTGCATGTTTGGTCAATTTCAGACTGCAGAAGTTGGTAAAAGTGTTCAATTTCTTCATCTTTGGCTTTAGTGGTTGGTGCATAATTTTGAGTAATAGTAGTATTAACTGGTCTTCTTTAAAGGCATATGGATATTATCCTGCATTGTACTGCAGGATAGATCATGAAATGTTCTTTGTGATGATGAGTGCCACGCCATTCTTCTTTAATTTGTTGTTCCTGGCATAATAGATTATATGGTTGTCTGATTCAAAATGGTGAAAACTAGTCCACTTCAGCTCATTAATGCCTAGGATATCAATCTCTATGCATTCCATTTCATCTTTGATAATTTCCAGTTTTCCTAGATTCATACTTGGTACATTCCACATTATCCACATCATTAAAGCCAATGCTACTTTGAGGAGGCAGCTCTTCCCTACTTGTATTTTGAGTGCCTTCTGATCTGAGGGGCTCATCTTCTAGCACTATATCAGATAATGTTTCAGGGCTATTCATAACATTTTCCAATAATATATCAGATAATGTTTCACTGCTATTCATAAGATTTTCACTGGCTAATTATTTGAAAAGTGGATGGTTCCTTACTTCTTCCTTATCTTTCTTAGTCTTGAAGCTCTGCTGAAACCTGTCCTCCATGGGTGACCATGCTGGCATTTGAAATACTGGTGGCATAGCCTGTAGCTTCATAGCAACATGCAAACTACCACAGTACAACAAACTGACAGATGAGTGGTGGACAGCTTTCTTTACAGAAATAGAAAAAACAATCTCAACTTTATAGAGAATGACAAAAGGATACACAGCAGTGGGCTTGGGTCCAACTCTTAGTAACCCATTTTACCACAGAGTGGATCTGGGACCTGGGATCTTGCAACTTGTCTATCCATGCAGAAAGGGGTGGCCCTTTGTCTCTTGGGGTGATTGTAATGTCTGATCTGTGGGGCTTTGATTGATGGCTGGGTGTCATTATTGGCAGATGGCCCCAGAAGGACCCAGAGGCTAAGGAAGAGGCAACCTTGCCTCTACCTTTCTATCCTGGGGTTCATTCCAGGTTTTTTTTTTTTTTT
>NW_006921826.1:4472751-4476869 GCF_000298275.1 Orycteropus afer afer | reverse complement strand
AAAGATGAACCCTTTTGCACATATAGTACAGCATTGTCAGTGAAGGCAAACATGGGTATATGGGTAGATAGATGGGTGGACAGGCTGAACTATTAAGTATGTCTATGAAGTGGGGAGTGTACCCAAGAACATGTATAGGGTTGACAGACAATGGTCCTATAACTTTATGTTTATGATCTGAATTCCCAGGTGTAGAGTTGGGCTGACAAGGGGCAAGGTTGTAGTCACTGCTTGGTCACAGCCAGCTACCCAGAGGGACCAAGTAGTTGATCCTGTGGGCTTGGGACCATAGTCACAGAGGACATTAAGTTCAATTGGCATAACATACTACACAAAACATTGTTCCACCACCTACTGTGGTGAGTAGTGACTGGGATCTTAAAAGCTAGCAAGCTGCCATCTAGATGCAACAATTTGTCTCTCCTCATCCAGAGCCAAGAAGAATGAAGAAAACCAAAATTCATGGAAACAATTAGTCTTAGCCACTGGTACTCCAACTGATCTGCAGCCTATATACCTATGAGTCCGGAAGAAATAGATGGTGCCTGGCTACCACTGTCAAACACTTGGAAGAGGATCTATATAGGAGATCCTGGATAGACAGGGAGAACAATGTGGAACAAAACTCAAAATCATTTGAAAAAAAAAAAAAAGAGGGGGGACCAGGTTTGCTGGCCTGATAGAGCCTGGTGGAACCACTGAGACTATGGCCCCTAGCTGCCCTTCAGGTCTGGAATTGAATGCATGCCTGTGGCTTCCAGCCAAACAATAGACAGGCATATGAGTTGAACATTTACCTGAGGTAGATACACTACTTGGAGAGAACAAGCATGGGAGAAAGAAGGGCTGCTTATGCACATGGAGACAGCTCATGGGGCAGGAGTGCCTGGAGCGATGGATACAGGGAAGAAGTGACTATTGGGAGGAAGTAGGAGAGGAGATGTTGCATTGTGGTAAATTGTGGTCAATGTCATGAGACAAAGTGTATGTGATCTGCTATATGGAAAGTATATTTGCTCTGTAAATTTTCACCCAAATCACAATAAAGAAAGAAAGAAAAAACCACTGAAAAAATTGTGAAAGACTTTCTAACAGAAATTTCCCCTGTATCATGAAGGAAGGAAAGATATTTTCCAAGAAGCTCAATGAACTCCATACAGGATAGATACCAAGAAAAAGTCACAAAGACACATCATAATCAAACTCTCCAAAACCAACAACAAAGAAAGAATTTTGCAAGCAGCCCGGGGAAAAAGAAATGTCACCGACAATGGACAAGCAGTTAGGCTGAGTTCTGATTACTCAGCAGAAACCACTCAGGCAAGAAGGCAATGGGAGGGCATATATAAAACACTGAAGGAAAAGAACTTCCAACCAATAATTATATATTCAGCCAAACTGTCCATCTAATGTGAGGGTAAAATCAAGACATTCTCAGACAAACAGAAATTAAGGGATTTTGTAAAAACCAGACCAACCTACAAGAAATGCTTAAGGAAGTCCTTCCAATAGAGAACCCACAACAGAGAACAACAAATTAAAATCAGGACGTGTGACATCAACACTAAAACCAAATCAGACATAGAAGCTCAAAATACACTCATAAAACTTTGTACACACACACACACACAAAAAACAATGAGTCAATCTGCATATGACACCAGCAACAAAGCAAATAGAGGGAATAAAAGTTCTAAGTACAAAATTTCCAAATGGAGAGGAAAACAGGACAATGTCCTTATAGAACAGACTGTTCCAAAAATCTAGAGACAGGAATTTACTCCAAGGTAACTACAGAGAAAATTAACAATCCCCCTAAGCAAACCCAGAATGAAGGAAAACATATGGGCTTAGTAAGCACAAAACCAACAATAAAGAAGAAAAGAGAGGAAACACTTGATAACAAAATGAACTCAGCACAGAAAAATATTGGACCAAGGAAATCTCCAATAACATGCCAAAACCATAATAGAATGACAGCAATCAATTCATACATATCACTAATTTCAGTCAATGTGAATGAACTAAATGCACCAGTGAAGAGAAAGAGAGTGGCAGACTGGATATTAAAAGAAGACTCATTGTTGTGCTGCCTACAGGACCTTAGACACAAAGATGAAAACAAATTAAAAGTTAAAGAGTGGAGCAAAGTATACAAAGCCAATGGTAACCAAGGAAGAGCCAAAAAAAAAAAAAAAAAAAAAAAAAAAAAGAAAGAAGAAGAGAACCAGGAAAATGGAAGAGGAAAGAGAAAGAAAAAAAAAAACTCACAGCCGTCTAGTGGGATCCAACTCATAGTGACCCTTTCTTGAGTTTCCAAGGCAGTATCACTATGGAAGTAGATTACCCAAACTTCCTTCCGAGGAGTGGCTTGTGGGTTTGAACTGCCAGCCTTCTGGTTAGCATTCAAATGCCTTAGGCACTACACCACCAGAGCTCTGAAGGAAGAGCAGGAGTGGCAATAGTGATCTCTGATAAAATAGACTTTAAGGTGAAAGACAGCACAAAGGACAAAGAAGGATACTGTATGATGCTTAAAGGGTCAATTAACCAAGAAGACATTACCATAATAAATACTATGCACTCAATGAAAGTGCTCCAAAATACATGAAGCAAATATTAACTGAATTGAAAGGGAAAATAGACAACTCTACAATAGTAGTAGGAGACTTTAACACACCACTTTCAAGGAGGAACAGAACAACTGGAAAGAAACTCAACAAAGATATGGAAGAATTCAACAACACACTCAACCAACTCGACCTCATAGACATATACAGAGCACTCCATCCAACAAAAACACAATTTACATTCTTCTGCAGTGTACATGGATGATTCTCCAGAATAGGTCATGTGTTGGAACATAAAACAAGCCTCAATAAATTAAAAAACACTGAAATGCTGCGATGCATCTTCTCAGACCACAATACTGTGGAATTGGAGATTAATAATAGGAAGATCAAGGAAAAAAGAACAGTCATGTGGAAGTTGAATAATACACTCCTTGGGGATTACCGAGCAATAGAAGAAATAATGAGTGAAATAAAAGAGTTTCTGGAAACAACCAAGAATAAAGATACATCTTGCCAGAGCCTGTGGGATACAGTGAAAGTAGTACTTGGGGCAAGATGGTGGACTAGGCAGAAAGACTGAACAGACCCTCTTCAACAAAGAAAAGGGAAACCAATTAACACAGACACAGAAGATAATCCTGGACCCCTGAACCTTGAAGGGAAGGATATACAAGTGGACTAAACCTCAACTAGCAGGAGAATTTGTGTGAAAATATCAAAAAAGGAGACATATGGAGCTGCAGTGTGGCAGCAGTCGTGAGCGATCCAGACAGCTTGGAGATTCCCGAGTGGTGGTAGGACTTAAGAATTAACCTAAAAAGCACCCTGCTAGCCAGAGATTGCATGGAGGACTGTGCATGGTGGCTGGGGAACAAACGGAGAAGTCGAGAAGAAAGGTGGGCTGAGCTGTGGACTTTTGCCAGTCCAGAGGGCGCAGCCATTTTGAAGGTTTAAAAATTGGCTTGACTATTTTGGATATTTAAATAGACAGCACTCTCCCAGACTCCTGGGCTTAAGAACACGTTCTACTTTCCAGCAACCCCAAGGACACTCGGGACCTGCAAGACTGACAAGTTTTTTGAAAGTTATTTGATAGTAATTTGTGTCTGATTGAGTGGGAGACAACAACAGTCCCCATAAGACAAAATTACACCCACACCTCCTGCAACGTCACTTACTGAGCAACAGCCACTACTTCCTTCTCCACCAATGGGCCAATGATAGAAAACCACCAAGAAGAGCCTGAATCACCCTTGGCTGCTCTTCACAAACAATTAATAGAGATGTAAATACAACAACGCCACAATGCCTCGGACACAACAGACCATCACAGTCCACACAAAGAAGCAGGATAAAGTGACAGAAACAAGGGAGAAGGATACAGACCCAGAACACATCCCTAAGGAAGAAGCAGCATTGGAACTCTCTAATAAGGAATTCAAAAGAATTATCTTTAGGTATCCTCAAAGGATTGAGAGACAGACCAAAGAAAACACAGAAAAAACCTTACAAGAATTTTGGAAGAAAATACAAAAACAAAATGAC
>NW_006921826.1:4468150-4469646 GCF_000298275.1 Orycteropus afer afer | reverse complement strand
AAAAAAAAAAAAAAACCTACTGGAACTAACAGAGAGGTTTGGCAAAGTGGCAGGATACAGGGTCAACATACAAAAATCAGTTGGATTCCTCTACATCAAGAAAGAATCCTCTGAAAAAGAAATAAGGGAAACAATACCATTTACAGTAGCTATCAAAAAGATAAGACATGTAGGAATAAATCTTACCAGAGACACAAAAGACCTATACAAAGAAAACTATAAAGCACTACTACAAGAAACTACAGGGGATCTTGCATAAATGGAAGAACCTGCCATGTTCATGGATGAGAAGACAGAATATTGTGAAGATGTCAATGCTGCCCAAGGCAATCTACACATTTAATGCAATCCCAATCCAGATACCAACAATATTTTTTAAGGATATGGAAAAAACTATTATTAACTTCATATGTAAAGGGGAAAGACCTTGGATTAGCAGTGCACTACTGAAGAAGAGCAAAGTGGGAGGTCTCAGACTCCTGGATCTCCAAACTTACTACACAGTCACAGTAGTCAAGACAGTGTGGTATTGGTACAAGGATAGACAGATAGACCAATGGAACAGAATCAAAAACCCAGAAAGAGAACCATCCATCTGATCTTTGGCAAAGAACCAAAACCCAATAAATGGGGGAAGAGATAGCCTCTTTAACAGGTGGTGCTGGCAAAATTAGATATCCACTTGCAGAGAAGGGATACAAGACCCATACCCATACCTCACCCCATACACAAAATCAAACTCAAGTTGGATCAAAGACTTAAATGTAAAACCCAAAACTATAAAGTTCATCAAAGATAGAATAGGGGCAAATCTAGGGGCTCTGGTTTACAGCATGAGTGGACCATCAAGCAGACCATCAAGCATAACCCAGAAGGCACCCAGAAGGTGGAAAAGAAGCTAGATGACTGGGACATTTTAAATATGAAATTCTTATGTGCTTCAAAAGACTTCACCATGAGGGTGTAAAGAGAACCTACATATTGGGAGAAAATATTTGCCTATGACATATTTGACAAAAGACTTAACTCCAAAATTTATAGAAAACTTCACGTCAATACCAAAAAAACACAAACAATCCAATTCAAAATGGGCAAGGGACATGAACAGACACTTCACGTAAGATGGTATGTTGGTGGCCAACAAACACATGAGGAATTGCTCACATTCATTAGCCATCAGAGAGATGCAAATCAAAACAACAATGAGATATCATCTCATCCCAGCAATAGCAAAGTTCAACAGGACAGAAAATAACAAATGCTGGAGAGGCCGCAGAGAGATTGGAACTCTCATACACTGCTGGTGGACTATAAAATGGTATAACCACTGTGGCAAATGGGATGGCATTTCCATAAAAAAACTGAAAATAGTTCCGGCAAGATGGTGAAGTAGGCAGAAAGACTACAGACCCTCTTCAACAAAGAAAAGGGAAACCAATTAACACAGACACAGAAGATAATCCTGGACCCCTGAGCCTTGAAGGGAAGGATATAGA
>NW_006921826.1:4466656-4467165 GCF_000298275.1 Orycteropus afer afer | reverse complement strand
AGATAGAATGGACTGTTCTAAACTTGGGGATAAAATTATAAATCATAGAGTAACCTCAAAGAAAAATGAAAAACATTCACACCACAATAAAAAAAGAGGACAAGCACAAATATTCAGCACATAGTAAAACAGCAGCAACAAAGGAAATGATAACATGATTCATAAACATAATGAGCCCAGCACAGAAAATAATAAGGAACAAAGAAACCAGGGACACCATGAAAAACACATAACAAAATGACAGCAACAAATTCAAACTTATCAATAATTACCCTAAATTTTAATGATTTAAATAGACCACTCAAAAGACCTAGAGTTGAAGATTGGATAAGAAAACACAACTCATCAATATGCTGCCTACAGGAGACACACCTTGGAGATAAAGACAAAAAGAGATTAAAAATCAAAGGTTGGAAAAGATATATCAAGCAAATGGCAACTGTAGGAGAGCAGGAGTGGCAATATTAATTTCTGATCAAATTGACTTTAAGACAAAAACCACCATACAA
>NW_006921826.1:4459417-4459987 GCF_000298275.1 Orycteropus afer afer | reverse complement strand
AAAAAGACAAATAATCCAATTAAAAATGGGCAGAAGACATGAATAGACACTTCACCAAGGAGGATATTCAGGTGGCCAACAAACATATGAAGAAACGCTCATGATCATTAGCTATTAGACAGATGCAAATCAAAACAACAATGAGATACCATCTTGCCTCAGCACTAGTAAGTAGCAAAGTTCAACAAGACAGAAAATAACAAATGCTGGCAAGGATGTAGAGAGATTGGGACTCTCCTACACTGCTGGTGGGATTGTAAAATGGTACAACCACTGTGGAAAGCAGTATGGCGATTCCTTAAAAAGTTGCAAATAGAAATAACATTTGACCCAGCCATCCCATTACTAGGTATATATCTTAAAAAATGAGAGCCATGACAAGAACAGACATATGCACACCCATGTTCATCACAGCACTATTTACAATAGCCAAAAGATGGAACAACCTAGGTGACCATCAACTGAGGAATGGATAACCAAACTGTGGTACATACACACAATTGAATGCTATGCAACCCTAAAGAATAACATAGAATCTGCAAAACACTGCATAATGTGGATGAACTTGGA
>NW_006921826.1:4449352-4456267 GCF_000298275.1 Orycteropus afer afer | reverse complement strand
TGTTGCATTGTAAATTTTGGTCAATGACATGAGACAAAGTATATGTGAACTGCTGTATGAAAAGTGAATTTACTCTGTAACTCTTCACCCAAATCAAAATAAAATTAAAAAAAAAAAAAGTTAGGGAAAGGTTGATCTATGGAAGGAAATTTTCTTTGTTGGTAACCAGGGGTGGGAGGGTAAGGTGGGGAACACTGTTAGATAGGTAGAGATAAGTATTGGTTTGTGTGAAGAGAAGAGCAATGTACCAAATGTGAGTGATCAACATGGCAGCATTGAGGAAGAGGAAGACAGAGAGAGGTACATGGGAGGTGCAGACAACAAAGATGAACCCATTTTCACATACAGTACTGTGTTGTCAGTGAAGGCAAATATGGGTATATGGGTGGAAAGATGGTTGAACAGGCTTAAGTATTAGGTGTGTCTATGAAGCGGGGACCCAAGACCATGTACAGGGTTGGCAGACTATTATTCTACAAGTGTATTTGTATGTTCTGTAAGAATTCCCAGGTGTATGGTAGAGCTAACAAGGGAAAAGGTTTTAGTCACTTCTTGATCACAGCCAGCTACCCAGAGGAAGCGAGTAGTTGAACCTGTGGGTTAGGGACCATAGTTGCAGGGGACATCAAGCTCAACTGGCATAACATACTACACAAAACATTCTTCCACCTCCTACTTTGGCAAGTAGTGACCAGGATCTTAAAAGCTTGCAAGCAGCAATCTAGATGCAACAATGGGTCTCTCCTTGTCCAGAGCAAGAAGAATGAAGAAAAGCAAAGATTCATGGAAACAATTAGTCCTAGTGACTGGTACATCATGCAATCTGCTGCCTATAAGACTATGAGACCAGAAGAACTAGATGGTGCCCAGCTATCACTGTCAACCACTCAGAGAGGGATCTATGTAGGAGATCCTGGATAGAGAGGGAGAACAATGTGGAACAAAACTCAGAATCATTTGGAAAATAAATAAATAAATAGGACCAGGATTGCTGGTCTGATAGAGCCTGGTGGAACCCCTGAGACTCTGGCCCCCAGCTGCCCTTCAGGTCTGGAACTGAACCCACACCTGTGGCTTCCAGCCAAACAAAAGACAGACATATGAGTTGAACATTTACCTGAGGTAGATACATTCCTTGGAGAGAACAATCATGGGATAAAGAAGGGCTATTTATACACAGGGAGACAGCAGGTGTGCATGGAGGGATGGATACAGGGAAGAGGTAACTATCTAGAGGAAGTGGGAGGGGAGCTGTTGCATTGGGGTAAATTGTGGTCAATGTCATGAGACAAAGTGTATGTGAACTGCTGTATGGAAAGTGAATTTGCTTTGTAAATTTTCACCCAAATCACACACACACACACACACACACACACACAATTTCCTGAAAAGTAACCTTAAGTTGAAGAAGATACATTAATTGTGTAAGTACATGCCAGGAGCTCCTTGTGGTGTAATGCCTAAGGCATTTGACCACTAATCAGAAGCCTGGTGGATCAAATCCACCAGCCAATCCTCGGAAGGAAGATTGGGCAATCCTTTTCTGTAGGGATACTGCCTCGGAAACCTAAAGAAGGGTCACTATGAGTTGAATCGACTCGACAGCAGTGAGTTTGGTTTTGGTTTAAGTACAGACAAATTTCAAGAAAATGGTAGAGCTGACACTTCAACTCCTTGTATGATCTCTTTGTCAGTCATAACATCTCTGTCAGGTCAAAATAATGGCAATCTATTCAGACTTGATAAGAAGGAACTGAAACATTAGATATCATCAAGAAGACTAGTTAAAAAATAGATTCACCTCTACTATCATTAACAGTGAATTTTACCTAAGTGAATATCATGCCTTGAGCTGGTAACCAGGCTTACAAAGGAGCCACCATCATTAGGAAAATATTTAAAAACTAAGCACTGAGAACATAAAACAAACCTTGACATATTTTCAACTATATTTAAAGTCATGTGATACTCATTCTGTACCTTAATAAATTTCATAAATTAGTGATAAATGGTTAGAAATCTCTTTTCAGATTTCTTACAAATAGCTAAAAATTAATACTGAAACAGCAAGATGTAGTTGGCATTTTGTACAGCTACTCAAATAAAGCCATGTCCAATTTCAAAATGTACTATTTTATCTTACCTCCTTTTCCACAGAATGTGCTATTTTATCTTACTTCCTTTTCCTAAGAACTAGAGTTGGCCCCAAATTTTCAACTTTGTGAAGTTTTTTTCATTTTAGAAAAATAAAACAGTTTCCTCAAATTACTAAGAGTATTTTCTCCACTAGGGGAGGTGAATAATTCATGCTGCTCTAAAAGTATTATGACGAGTAGCAAAGAAAAAAAAAGAAAAAGAAACACCCCTTAAGACCTCCTAATTTCACAGTCTAGAAATAAACCTAACAGTTTATAATTAATAGCACCATGACAGCTGTAAAGATGGTGGAATGGCATCGAACCTCCTTTACCTTCATGAGGAAGGGAGAATCATCAACATCAGCCTGAGTCTGATCCCTATGAGGTGGAGGTCAGACAGACCTCCCCTCTCCTCCCTTTTTACCAATTCTGACACCAGCTATCCCTCCATCAGCACTCTCTACTTCTCTTCTGGATTCAATAATTCTTTGCAATGGTCACACAGAACTCACAGACCACACTCACTGTTATGGGATTTATTAGGGAAGTACCAGGTTACAGTTCAGGATCAGGAATGACTCAGTATACAGTCTGTTAGTCAAGACAGCTTCTCCTTTGCCAGCAGGCAGGCTTCTCTCTAGCCTTCAGACCCTCATTCCCTTGGCCCCTCAGCCTGGCCTCTTCCCTGCTTAGGCAAGTTTTACAGCTTGCTAGCTCCACCAACAAGTGCCTAGAGGCACCCCACTCTGCCAGCAAGCATCCTATACAAAGATGCTCAGCACTCTTGCTCCGTGGGTCAGCACGCCCACTGCAGCCGCCTCACTTTGTGGACTAGGAAGCCCACCACGGCCATTTTGAACTGATCTTATGGTTCTGGTCCTGCCGTTTCTCTGCCACCACTTATCATCTCATGCCGTCTCTGGTGTTACAGATGTCTCTGTCTCCTGGGTTTCTCATCACAGAGACCCCAGGTCCAAAAGACGTGCTCTACTCCTGTCTCTTCTTTTTCATGGTAGTGAGGTCCTCTCTCCACTTCTGGGACTGGCTCCCTTTAAGCCTAGTGGGATGGCAAAACTGACCAACCCCCTTGCAAGGGTTCCATGCACATTATTCGCATTATTAGCAGGTTGTCCAATGCCCTTGGTGGACTATAAGCACATTATTTGCATAGTCCCAGCCAATCACTGTGAGGGAGTCACAAAAATATGGCTAGAAGGACCATAAGGAATTCAATGCAGTGAAATTCTCTGGTATCTCCCCAGCACCCAGGTTGTCTCACCACTCTCATCTCCTAGATTAATTTTCTATTACCTACCTACTTTCCCACACTCATTGTCCATAGCCAGGCAGCAGATTTCTCTTTCCATTCCTTCCTCCCTAGCTGGTTCCCCATAAAAATGATATCATATTTTATAGCTTTTAAAGAACTTTCACTTATTTCATTTAGTCTCCACAATAGCCTTACAAGGTAGATGTGTTCTTTGCCCTTTTACAAATTAAGATGAGGCTCAAAAACTTAAATAACCAGCTCTAAATCACTTAACTGGTAAATAGCAGAGTCCAACTGCAAATCTTTCACTTTCACAATATAATACTGCCCAAGATAGTGCTTCTTACTTTTAAATGTACGTAAGACACTCTGAAAGTGTTGGTTAAAAATGTCACTTTCTAGGCCCTACATCCAGAGATTCTGGTTTAGAGTCTGGAATGGGGCCCAGGAGTCTGAATTTCTGACCAGCATCCTTTCCTGGGTGCTTCTGAAGCAGGTGGATGATAGCACACATTTTCAGAAACACACACTTCTAGGAGATAGTCACCATGGCTGGCAGAAAGTGGGAGACTGTGACCATGAGACTTTCTATTTACTGAAGCTGCCCAGAAGAGGTAATTTAGTGGCACTGAACTTCTTGAAGAATTGCCCATATAAACAAGGTATTTTCTTATCTGGAAGCAGTTAGAAAAGAGAAAGGACTGAAAGCAGGAAGGGAGGAGAGAAAGATCTAAATGCATTACATTCCATAGAAATAATCCCACCCTTAACTCCCATCATAATCCCAACTAGCCTGCTATCTTGGATACTCTTTTTTGTATGTGTTATCATTTGGCATGGACATTTGGTGCATGCAAAGGAGACTGAATCTTTGCATTGCTTCTGGAAGGTGGAGAAGAACCAGAGATGGGCTCTTTATTCTACAGAGAGAGGTTGTTATTGTTGTTAGGTGCTGTTGAGTCAGCTCTGACTCATGGCAACCCTATATGTACAACAGAATGAAATACTGCCTGATCCTGCACCAGTCTCACAATCCTTGCTATACCTGAGTCCACGATTGCAGTCACTGTGTCAATCTATCTCGTTGAGGGTCTTCCCCATTTTTTGCTGACCGTCCACTTTATCAAACATGATATCCTTCTCCACAGAATGGTCCCTTCTGACAACATAACCAAAGTAGGTGAGACGAAGTCTGGCCATTCTTGCTTCCAAGGAAATTTCTGGCTGCACTTCTTCCAGAACAGATTTGCTCCTTCTTCTGGAAGTCCAGGTACTTACTGTTTGTATTCTTTGCCAACACCACAATTCAAAAGCATCAACTCTTCTTCAGTCTTCCTTATTCATTTTCCAGCTTTCAGAGGCATATGAGGCTACTGAAAATACCATGGTTTGGGTTAGGCACACCTTAGTCTTAGAGGTACAAAGGAGTAAAGCTCCTGACCCAGAATGAGTCAGAGGCAAAGTTGGGATGGATTGTGAGATCTCCAGGTTCCCAGGCCTGCACCTGGGCCCTAAGTAACACAGCTTCCCCATCTCCAGAATGTGAGAACAAAGGGCTTTCCACAGGCCCAACAGAACTGGTGGATATGGCAAGTTCGACAGAAGCCAGGAGTCATAAACAAACTTTCTACATAGACTTAGTATTCGATTCTGACTCACAGCCACCCCCATTGGGTATCTGAGGTGGTAACTCTTTACGGAAGTAGATTTCCCAGTCTTGTTTCCACAGAGTGGCTGGTGGGTTTGAACCACCAGCCTCTGGTTAGCAGTCAAATACCTTAGGCACTACTTAGTCTATACATATATATTTTTTCTAGTCTAGCATTTCTTCTTGCCAGGAAAATGCCATGTGCTTACATTGGATGTTGAGGGCAAAGTAGGTGAAGGAGAGAGGTAAAATATGAATTGAAATTGTTTGAGTGTAAAGAAATTTTTTTCCTAAAATGATATTCCTTTGGGAAGCCAGTGTTATACTTTTTGGTGACCATTAAAAAAATAAAACAAACAAATAAAAACACCCAAATAGAAAAATCTGTGCTAAAGATAAAAATTAGGAAGTTCCGGTAAGATGATGGAATAGGCAGAAAGACTGCACAGACCCTCTTCAACAAAGAAAAGGGGAACCAATTAATGCAGATACAGAAGATAATCCTGGACCCCTGAGCCTTGAAGGGAAGGATATAGAAGTGGACTACACTCCAACTAGCAGAAGAATTTGCATGAAAACACCAAAAAAGGAGACATACAGAGCTGCAGTCTGGCGGTGATCTTGACAGCACAGACAGCTTGGATATTGCTGAGTGGTGGTAGGACCTAAAAATTAACCTAAAAATCGGTCCTGCTAGCCAGGGACTGCACGCAGGACTGCTCTGGTGGCTGGGGGAAAAAGGGGAAGCAGCAAAAAGGAAGGCGGGCTGAGCTGTGGACTTTTGTATGTCCAGAGGGCACAACCATTTTGAATGTTTATAAATGGCTTGATCGTTTTGGGTATTTAAAGTGACAGCATTCTCACAAATTTCAGGGACTTAAGAACAGGCTCCAATTGGCTGGAACCCCAAGGACATTCTGGACCGAGACGAATGGAAAGGTGCGACATTCCCCTTGTTACTCTTATACCCCACACCCTCTTGGTGAATGGAGGTGCAGCCATCCCTCACTCCCACTCATTTTTTGGGCCAGCAGGAATTCCATCCCAGTCTGTGTGCTCGGACAGATCCTGGGGGCTCTGCCTCACACTGTCTCATTTTCTTCTTCTTTTTCCCTTTTTCCAGTTTGTTTGTTTTTTGCTGTCTAAAAACTACTACTACTATTATTACTTTCATTGCTTTTACTATTATTCTTTATTCTTTCCCACCCAGGTTCTAGTTTTCAGCTTTTATTCTTTTTCCTGTTCCTGGTTGCAAATTTTTTTTTCCTTCTCATGGTTAACCCTGTGCCTTGTCTTGTTTTTTGTGTTTTTCCCATTTTTTACTTGACTATTCTCCTTCCCTACATTTTTTCTCTTATTGTCCTCTCCCCAGATATTGCAGGATTTTTTTTTTCTCTTCATTTTTCCTTTTTTTGGTTACTGTTCCTGTGTGATTATATGGTGTGCTCCTACTTTTTTTATGGTTATTCAATTGTTATTTTTGTCTAACTGAGTGGAAGACAGCAACAGTCCCCATAAGACACAACTACACCCACACCTCCTGCAACTTCACCTACTGGCTGAGAGCCACCACTTCCTTCTCCACCAGCAGGCCAATGATAAAAAACCACCAAGAAGAGCTTGACTCACTTTTGGCTGCTCTTCACAAACAATTAACAGAGATCTAAATACAGCAATGCCATGATGTCTCGGAGACAGCAGACCATCACAGTCCATGGAAAGAAGCAAGATAAAGTGGTAGAAACAGGGGAGCAGAATACAGACCCAGAATATATCCCTGAGGAAGAAGCAGCATTGGAACTCTCTGATAAGGAATTCAAAAGAATTATCTTTAGGTATCTTCAAAGGATTGAGAGACA
>NW_006921826.1:4447757-4448924 GCF_000298275.1 Orycteropus afer afer | reverse complement strand
ATGATGAAAGATGAGAATATATCCATTCAGGAAATCCAATGAACCCCAAACAAGATAGACCCCAAAAGAAAATCACCAAGACATATCATCATCAAACTCATCAAAACCAAAGACAAAGATGAATCCTGAAACCAGCATGGGAATAACAAAATGTTACTTCCAAAGGACAACCAGTAAGAATAAGCTCTGATTTCTCAGCAGAAACCATGTAAGTGAGAAGGCAACAGGATGGTATATATAAAACCCCAAAAAAGAAAAATTTTCAACCAACAATTATATACCCAGCAAAACTGTCCCTCAAATATGATGGTGAAATAAGGAGATTTCTAGATAAGCAGAAATTAAGGGAATTTGTGAAAACCAGACCAACCTTACAAGAGATATTAAAGGAAGTCTTTTGAACAAAGAACCAAAAATAACAAATAACAATGGACCATTAATACACAAGATGACATAACCCAGAAATCACAGCTATGAACATATCCAAAGTAAAAGAAGCTTACAAGATTATAAACAAGGGGAGTTCTGGCAAGATGGCGGACTAGGCAGAAAGACTGCACAGACACTCTTCAACAAAGAAAAGGGAAACAAAGTAACACAGACACAGAAGAAAATCCTGGACCACAAAGCCTTGAAGGGAACAATATAGAAGTGGACTAAACCCCAACTAGCAGAAGAATTTGCATGAAAATACCAAAAAAAGGAGACATACAGAGCTGTGGTCTGGCAGTGATCCTGAGCGATCCTGATGGCACAGACAGCTTGGAGATTCCCGAGTGGTGGTAGGACTTAAAAATTAACCTAAAGATCACCCTGCTAGCCAGGGACTGCACAGAGGACTGTGCGCTGTGGCTGGGGAACAAATGGAGAAGGTGAAGAGAAAGGTGGGCTGAGCTGTGGACTTTTGCTGGTTCGGAGGGCACCACCATTTTGAAAGTTTAAAAAGAGGCTTGACTATTTTGGATATTTAAAGAGACAGTGCTCTTGTAGATTCCTGGGGCTTAAGAACACGTTCTGCTTTCCAGCAACCCCAAGGACACTCAGGACCTGCAAGACTGACAAGTTTTTTGAAGGTTATTCAATTGTAATTTGTGTCTAATTGAGTGGGAGACAACAACAGTCCCCATAAGACACAACTACACCCACACTTCCTGCAACTTCACTTAC
>NW_006921826.1:4443018-4443478 GCF_000298275.1 Orycteropus afer afer | reverse complement strand
ATCAAAGGCATCCAAATTGGTAAGGAAGAAGTCAAAGTATCCCTATTTGCTGATGATACCATCCTGTACCTAGAAAACCCAAGAGACTCAATCAAAAATCTACTGGGACTAATTGAGAGATTTAGCATTGTGGCAGGATATAAGATCAATATCCAAAAATCAGTTGGATTCCTCTACACCAGCAAAGAGATTGCTGAAAAGGAAATAAGGAAATCAATACCATCTACAATAGCTACCAAAAAAATAAAAGACTTGGGAATAAATCTTACCAGGGACACAAAAGACCTCTACAAAGAAAACTATAAAAAACTACATCAAGAAACCAGGAGAGATCTAGATAAATGGAAGAACATCCCACTCTTGTGGATAGGAAGACTAAACATTGTGAAAATATCAATTCTACCCAAAGCAATCTATACATTCAATGCAATCCCAATCCAGATCCCATCAACATTCTTTA
>NW_006921826.1:4440472-4441652 GCF_000298275.1 Orycteropus afer afer | reverse complement strand
GGACAAAATATTTGGCAATGACATATCTCACAAGGGACTTATTTCTAGAATTTATAGAAAACTCCAACACCTCAATAACAAAAAGACAAATAATCCAATTAAAAAATGGTCAGAAGACATGAATAGACACTTCACCAAGGAGGATATTCAGGCAGCCAACAAACATGAAGAAATGCTCACGATCATTAGCCATTAGAGAGATGCAAATCAAAATAACAATGAGATACCATCTTGCCTCAGCACTAGTAGCAAAGTTCAACAAGACAGAAAATAACAAATGTTGGTGAGGATGTGGAGAGATTGGGACTCTCATGCACTGTTGGTGGGACTGTAATATAGTACAACCACTGTGGAAAGTAGTATGGTGACTTGTTCAAAAGTTGGAATTAGAAATACCATTTAACCCAGCCATCCCATTACTAGGTATATATCCTAAAGAAGTGAGAGCCATGACAAGAACAGATATATGCACACCCATATTCATTGCAGTACTAATTACAATAGCCAAAAGATGGAAACAACCTAGATGACCATCAACTGAGGAATGGATAACCAAACTATGGTATATAAACACAATGGAATACTATGTAACCCTAAAGAATAACCTAGAATCTGCAAAACACTGCATAATGTGGATGAACTTGGAGGACATTACACTGAGAGAAATAAGTCAATCACAGAAGGACAAATATTGTATTAGTCCATTATTGTAAATGTGAAGGAAAAGTTTATCTATGGAAGGAAATTTTCTTTGTTGTTTACCAGGGGTGGGAGGGGAGAGGAGAGAACATTGTTTGATAGGTAGAGATAAGTATTGATTTGGGTGAAGACAAGGGCAATGTACCAAATGTGAGTGATCAGCATGGTGGCATTGAGGAAGAGGAAGACATAGGGATGTGCATGGGAGGTACACACAACAAAGATGAACCCTTTTGACATACAGTATTGGTTGTCAGTGAAGGCAAACATGGGTATACGGGTGGATAGATGGTTGGACAAGCTGAACTATTAGGTATGTCTATGAAGCGGGGAGTGTACCCAAGACCAAGTACTGGGTTGGCAGATGTTCTGGTTACCTAGTGCCACTCTGACAAGCAATATACCACAAATGGGATGGCCTTAACAAACAGGAGTTTATTCTTACAATTTGGAGGCTTTAAGTCCAAGTTCAAAGTGCCAG
>NW_006921826.1:4439534-4440147 GCF_000298275.1 Orycteropus afer afer | reverse complement strand
TGGGCTTCAGCTCTGCCTTCAGCTCCTGGCCCACTGAAGCTAGAGGCTTTTCTTCACTCAGACAGCTGCTGGCTACTGAGGCTGCCAAGCCCAAGGTTGACAAGGAAAAAGGCACAGTCCCGATGTTACCAAATCACATGACAGGCCATTAACTCAAGTCTATTTTAAGTCCCAAGGTCAGCAGAGCATGGTAGGCTACTGAATAACCACACAGCTACTTGCAGGGTCTAAGTGTGCCATAAGCTAGAGACCATTCCCAAAGCTTCTCCTTGTATACAGGAGGCAGACCACATCCCAAAGGCAGCTACTCAGCTGTTTATGGTAGATCCCACCATGGGGTTGATTGCCAGTCTCATCATAGGGAATAACTACCACCAGCTGCCCAGCCACTCAACCAGGCTCAGCCAAGTTGACACATAAACATAACTACCAAAGCAGACAATGGTCCTATAAGTGTATTTGTATGATCTGAATTCCCAGGTGTATAGTAGAGCTAACAAGGGACAAGGTTGTAGTCACTTCTTTGTCACAGCCAGCTACCCAGAGTGACTGAGTAGTTGAACCTGTGGGCTCTGGACCACAGTCACAGGGGACATCAAGCTCAATTGGCATA
>NW_006921826.1:4436538-4438895 GCF_000298275.1 Orycteropus afer afer | reverse complement strand
AATTAAAAAAAAAAAAAGATGAAAATTACATTCCACAAAGCCAACTCATGACTTCTGAAAAGACAGGATTTCCTTGAGACAGAGTGCAAGGTTTGACATCAGTCAGAACTATTGAAAGAATTCTGGAAGGTAAAACTAGGGGTTCTTAATCCTGAGACTTCTTTCCTTTACTGTCTTCTGGGTATTGGTTTCTCCTTTCAGAAACAGAATATGACATTATTCATTGATCACCAAGAGATTGGGGTTATTTCACCAGACTGTATTTCTTTCTTTCTTTCTTTTTCCATTGTTGCTTTGGGTGCAAATTTACAAAGCAAATGTGTTTTATATTCAACAGATTATGCACATTTGATTTCATGACCCAATTACCATCCTCAACCATAAAAAACTCTCCTCCCACTTCTTCCCGTGACTATCCCCTTCCTGTGCCTGTATTATCTGTTCATTCCTATCTGTACAGCTTTCCCTCTACGTGAATGCTGCCCCTCTGGTGTCTCATGTCTGATTGATCTAAGGGGTGTCAACAGACTGTACTTCTTTGGAATAACCAAGGTTTGCAGGGTAATGGGCTTATTGTTGTTGTTGTTGTTATTTGCCATCGAGTCAGACCCGACGCATAGCGACCCCTCCTTGGGTTTCCGAGGCAGTATCAGTACGGAAGTAGATTGCCCAACCTTACTTCTGAGGAGTAGCTGGTGGGTTTGAACCGCCAGCCTTCTGGTTAGCAGCCAAGTGCTTTAGGCACTATGCTACCAGAGCTCCTGGTAATGGGCTTAGAGAAGATAATTGAGAACTATTTTATATGCTCCAAACAAGTTCAGGTCTGGATTTAATGCATTAGGCACTAGCACACACTTTAATGCTACATGTTGATACTGGTCCCTGATGCCACATAACATTCCCCTGGGTATACTTCCACCTTGAGGGGTATTTCATGTCTCTGCCAACCTCCTTCTCAGCTGCTGTAATGTTGCTTATCAGTCCAGTTGTGAGGATTTTTGTTTTATGTGAGGTGTAATCTATACTGCAGACTGTATTCTTCAATCTTCATCAGTAAATTCTTCAAGTGTGTCACCTATCATAAACAGCCTGTCTGCTAATGCTCTGAGGGTCACCACACCCCCTTCATACTTCCTTCATACTTCTCCACCCTAGCCTGAAGGCATGTGGCTTATCCACATCTCTGGGTGGTGATTCTAACCATGCATGGCTGAGTGAGTGGCACTGAGTTCTCCACTTGAATTTTACCCTGGCTCTGGTGGTGCAGTTCTTAGGCATTTGACTGCTAACCAGAAGGTTGGTGGTTCAAACCCACCAGCTGCTCCATGGAAGGAAGATAGGGCAGTATCTTCTGTGAAGATTTACTGCCTCAGAAACCAAATGGGGGTTGCTATGAGTCAGGATTGACTCTATGGCAGTGAGTTTGGTTTTTTGTTTTATTATGTTGGGAAACTAGTGAAGGAAGAAATGGCTTCCATTTCTACCATTATTACAGTTACTTTTCAGAAAACCTTTCAAAAGTGATGATTCCTCACCATCATTTTTATTCACTGGTTTTTGAATGACCATATAATTTACCATCTATACTGGGACACTTCTAAGAGTAAAAGGGAGCTCTATTAATAATTATGCTAAGACAACAAGTGTTGTTGTTGTTGTTGTTAGGTGCCCTTTAGTCAGCTCTGACTCATAATGACCCTATGTACAACAGAAAGAAACACTGCCAGATCCTGTGGCAGCCTCACAATCCTTGCTACACCTGAGCCTATAGTTGCCGTAACTGTGTTGATCCATCTCATTGAGGGCCTTCTCTTTTTTCACTGACCTTCCACTTAATCAAACATGATATCCTTCTCCAGGGAATGATCTCTTCTGACAACTTGACCAAAGTAGGGGAGACAAAGTCTCGCCATTCTCACTTCCAAGGAGCATTCTGGCTGCACTTCCTCCTGAACAAATTTGTTCATTCTTCTGGCAGTCCAGCACTCAAAAGCATCAACTCTTCTTCAGTCTTCCTTATTCGTTGTTCAGCTTTCACAGTCATATGAAGCTATTGAAAATACCATGGCTTGGGTTAGGTGTACCTAAGTCTTTAAAGAGACATCTTTGCTTTTCAGTACTTTAAAGATGTCTTTTGCAGCAGATTTGCCCAGGGCAATACAACATCTGATTTCTTTTTTTTTTTTAATTAGGATTTGGGTGAAGATTTACAGAGTAAATTCACTTTTCATACAGCAGTTCACATATACTTTGTCTCATGTCACTGACCAAAATTTACAATGCAGCAGCTCCCCGCCCACTTCCTCCCCATAGTTACCTCCTCCCAGTGTCCATCCCTTCATACTCTTCTGCACCCT
>NW_006921826.1:4423656-4429848 GCF_000298275.1 Orycteropus afer afer | reverse complement strand
ATTATCTTCTGTGTCTGTGTTAATTGGTTTCCCTTTTCTTTGTTGAAGAGGGTCTGTGCAATCCTTCTGCCTAGTCCGCCATCTTGCCAACATCTGATTTCTTAACTGCTGCTTCCAAAGGTGTTGAGAGTGGAACTAAGTAATACAAAATCTTTGACAACTTCAATCTTTTCTCCATTTATCATAATGTTACTTATCAGTCCGGTTGTGAGGATTTTTGTTTTATGTGAGGTGTAATCTATACTGCAGATTGTATTCTTCAATCTTCATCAGTAAATTCTTCAAGTCATCTTCACTTCCAGCAACGAGGGTGTGTCATCCACATATCACAGGTTGTTAATGAGTCTTCCTCCAATCCTGATGCCGCATTCCTCTTCGTACAGTCCAGCTTCTCAGATTATTTGCTCAGGATACAGATCGAATAAGCATGGTGAAAGGATGCAACCCTGATACACTCACTTCCTGATTTTAAACCGTGTAGTATACCCTTGTTCTGTTTGAATGACAGCCTCCTGGTCTACATACACACAGACCTCCTGGTCTATGTGTCTAACGCAATTAAGTGTTCTGGCATTCCCATTCTTCTCAATGCTGTCTATAATTTGTTATAATCCACACAGTTGAATGCTTTTGCATAGTCAATAAATCACAAGTAAGCATTTTTTTGGTACTCTTTTTTGGCCAAGATCCATGTGACATCAGCAATGATATCCCTCATTCCATGTCCTCTTCTAAATCCAGCTTGCATTTCTGGAGATTGCCTATCAATATACTGCTGCAACCGTTTTTAATTATCTTCGGCAAAATTTTACTTGTGTGTGAAATTAATGATATTGTTTGACAGTTTCCACATTCTGTTAGATTACCTTTCTTTGTAATGAGTACAAATATGAATTTCTTCCAGTCAGTTGGCCAGGTAGCTGTCTTCCAAATTTCTTCGCATAGATGAGTAAGTGCCTCCAGTGTGGCATCTGTTTGTTTAAACATCTCAGTGGGTATTTCATCAATTCTTGAAGTTTTGTTTTTCACCAATTCCTTCAGGGCAGCTTCAACTTCTTCCTTTAGTACCATCAATTCTTGATCATATACCACCTCCTAAAATGGATGAACATTGACCAATTCTTTTTTGTACAATAACTGTGTGTATTCCTTCCATATTCTTTTGATGTATCCTGCATCATTCAGTATTTTGCCCATAGAATCTTTCAATATTGCAACTCAAGGCTTGAATTTTTCTTCAGTTCTTTCAGCTTGAGAAATGCTGAGCATGTTCTTCCCTTTTGGTTTTCTAACTCCAGGTCTTTGCACATTTCATTGTAATAAATGACTTTATCTTCTTGAGTTGCTCTTTGAAATCTGTTCAGCTCTTTTATTTTGTCATTTCTTCCATTTGCTTTAGTCTCTGTTCAAGAGCAAGTTTTAGAGTCTCTTCTGACATCCATTTTGATCTTTTCTTCCTTTCTTTTTGATGACCTTTTTCTCTCTTCATGTATGATGTTCTTGATGTCTCACACAAATTGATTTTTGGTCACTGGTGTTCAATGAGTCAAATCTACTCTTCAGATGTTCTCTAAATTCAGGTGGGATATAATCAAGGTCGTATTTTGGCTCTCATGGACTTGTTTTAATTGTCTTCAGCTTCAACTTGAGCTTGCATATGAGCCATTGATGGTCTGTTCTATAGTCAGCTCCTGGCCTTGTTTTGGCTGAAGATATTGAGCTTCTCCATTGTCTCTTGCCAAAGATGTAGTCAATCTGATTCCTGTGTATTCCATCTGGTGAAGTGCACATGTATAGCTCTCATTTATGTTGTTGAAAAATGGTATTTGCAATGAATAAGTTGTTGGTCTTGCAAAATTCTATCATGCATTCTCCAGTGTCATTTCTATCACCAAGGCCATGTTTTCCAACTACCAGTGATTCTTCTTTGTTTCTGACTTTCTCCTTCCAATCACCAGTAATAATCAGTACATCTTGATTACATGTTTGGTCAATTTCATACTGTGGAAGTTGGTAAAAATCTTCAATTTCCTTGTATTTGGCTTGGTTGGTGAGTAAATCTAAATAATTGTAGTATTGCCTGGTCTTCCTTGTAGGTGTATGGATATTATCCTAACACTGACAGCATTATACTTCAGGATAGATATTGAAACATTTTTTTTTGTGTGTGACAAAATTGCTCTTCAATTTTTCATTGAATTTATCATAGTAGATCATATGGTTGTCCAATTCAAAATGGCCAAAACCAGTCCATTTCAGCTCACCATGCCTAGGGTATTGATCTACAAGTGTAGACCAGGACTATCTGGGCAAACTGGAACTTATGGTCACACTATTTGTGAGTAGAATGAAGAAGAAACATGAAGCAGAGCCCCAACTGACATAAACCATGAACAAAAACGAACTTTATTTTAAGACCCTTATATTTTGTGGTTGTATGTTAACATAACCTAGCAAAAATTGAATAATACAACTCCTTATAGCTGTGCAACTTTGTTATAACCTCTGTAAAACATACATAACATGATTGTAAACATAACTGTAAAATGGGTGTAGTAGTATAGTGTCAGAAACTGTCTAACTTCAGGGAGGATAATGTGAATCAAGATCAACCCAAGGATGATCCCCATGAGGTGGAGGTCAGACATACTTCCATTCTCCAACCTTTTTACCAATTCTGACACTAGCTCTCCCTCTACAGCACTCTGTACTTCTCTGCTAAGTTAGACAATCTGTTGCAAAGGTCACAGAGAATTCACAGACCATACTTAGAGTTAAGTGGTTTATTAAAGAAGTAACAGGATACAACTCAGGATCACTAGGCTAAAATTCAAGATCAGGATCAGGAAGCTTGTAGGCAAGTCTCCCTTCTGCAGTGCAGGACAGCTCTCTCAGCAACTCTTCGCTGTTCAGGCCTCTTTGTGGCCCCCTCAGGAGAGGCTCCTCTTGGCCCTGCCATCTGTTACTACTGGCTCTGCTTCTGGGCCCCTTCCAGACCTCTCACTGTCTTCAGTGTGACAACCCTTGACCTGTGTTACAGCTCTTTTAAGAGGGTCCTTGTCTCCTCTCTCTCTCTCTCTCACTTTGTTTCTTTTTTTCTTCTTTCTTTCTGCTGCTTCTCTTCCTGCTTCTTTCTGTTAGGAAAACCTCTTTGGGGCTGGCTACTTAAATACACAAACTCCTTGTCAATTTCTAGGCATGGCACTTCCACCAGGGCACACAAACAGACAAATTGGTGCTCAGTAGGCCACAGACACTTCATTTGCATATTCTGTTGACCAATTCCTGCAAGGTGTCCAATCACAGGGCAGGCTGCAGGCTAGGAACACACAAAAATTATCAAATCAAGTGTTCACAGTTTACCCAGTGTTCTGGTTACCTAGTGCCACTCTGACAGGAATATACCATAAATGGAAGGGCCTTAACAAACAGGAGTTTATTCTCTTACAATTCGGAGTCTTTAAGTCTGAGTTCAAAGTGCCAGCATCTAGAGGCTGGGTGAAAGCCCCTTGACCTTGGGCTTCAGCTCTGCCTCTTGCTCCCCCACTCACTGAAGCTAGATAGAGCATTTCTTCACTCAGGCAGCTACTGGTTGCTGAAGCTAACAAGCCCAACGTTGACAAATAAAATGGCACAGTCCCAATGTTACCAAACCACACGACAGGCCATTAATTCAAGTCTATTCTACATCCCAAGGTCGGTAGAGCATGGCAGGCTGCTGAACAATGACATGGCTACATGCAAGGTTCAAGCATGCCATAAGCTAGAGACCGTTCCCAAAGCTGTTACTTATATACAGGAAGCAGCTCACAGTAGATTCCACCATGGAGTTGATTACCAGTCTCATCATGGGGAATACTATATCCAGCTGCCCAGCCACTCAACCAGGCCTAGCCAAGTTGACATTCAACTTTAACTACGACCCCCAGGAAATGTTAATCAACCTGGACAAAAGTCACAAATCCTCTAGAGTAGAAAACTAGGGCAAAGGTAACTCTCCAGGTTTTGTGGGGGGAGGGGGAGGAGGAGAAATCTTAAGCTGTTTTTCCAAAGAACCAAAGCAAAGGCCACACAAAGAAACTCATTTCATCACAGTAATAGTACCCATATCATTGGGTGGTGGTAAGGATTAAAAGAGTTAACATATGTAAAGCACTTAGAAAAGTGCCTGGCAAATAGTGAACAGTCAATTAATGTTAGCTATTATCATAAATAATAATATAGGAGAATGAGAGAAGCACCATAAGAACACAATGAAGGTGACTTCAAAGAATATTATTCCTCAGAAATGATAGGAAATGTAGTCATTCCTTGCTCCCACCACTCAAGCTGCTGGACCTCTTAGAGATCATGTAGAGTCTTTCTTTTAATCTATTAGCCCTTTCCTACCTATATCTTTCCCAATATTTTAACCCCACTGACCAACATTATAATTTCTTGCTGATTCCTTAACTTCCTTGACCTTTTGTTCCTTCCATCTCACCTATAAGACAAAACCCTAGCCCTGAATCAATAATCCATCATTTCTATACCAATAATCCATCATTTTTGGTCCTGAACCTGGGCCATTGAGCAAAATTATTCGAAGTTTCTAGAAAACCTTTGCATATGCTCTTTCTCCCATTCCCAAGGGATATTTAAATTTTTTACCAGGTTCCTCAAGGTCTATAACCTAGTTCCATCCTCTTCACTGAAAAAGAAAATAGAGGCAATTAGGCAGGTACTATCTACATTGGTTATATCCTTTCACCATACTTAGCCAATCTGTATGCAGGAAAGGTCATCAATCAACTCTTCACTGTAAAACTTAGTGGACATTTTTTCCAGTCTTTAATTTTGTCTCACCTCTCTACAGCATTTGTCATGGTTAGTTACTGTCTCCTTCTTGTGATTCTCTCCTACCTTTGCTTCCAAGATGCATATCTCTCATGCTTTCCCTCCTGTCAGGCTGCTATTTCTTAGTCTGCTTTGTGGGTTCCTTTTCTTCCTGCCCTTCCTTAAATACTGATGTTCCATGTAGTTCTGTACTTGACTCTTTTCTCTTTTTTTCCAAATCAGTAACACAATTTCTATGTTGAGAACTCCAAAATCCACATCTCTAGCCAGATATCTCTGCTATTTACCTAATGGATCACTGGATGTCTCTCCCTGGATGTTCCACCAGCTCCTCAATCCCAAAATACACAGTCAAACTCATCATTTTGCCTACGATCCCCTGCACTTGCTCCTTGGATTTCTTATCTGAATCATTAGCACTATCATTCACCCATTATCCAAGCTAGAAATCTGGGACTCATGCTTGATTTTTCTCAATACTTTCCTTGCCAACCAAACACCCTACCAACTTGTCTTCTCACCTCTAGTCTTGACTTTTCAAATTTATTTTTCATACTATTTACAAATGATATTTCTTTCTGAGAATGTCCACCCCTACTTAATATCTTTGAATGGCTTTCTATGGTTTTCAGAATAAAGTCTAACAATAACCCATAACTCTACACTTAGCCCAACATCCTTAATGATACAGCTTCTTTCTACCATTCGAACTTCATCTCTCTTCAGGCTCCCCAAATCTCCTATACATCAACCATATGAACTTTCAATTCCCAGATTGTTCCATGTTTTATGACACCTCTTGGTTTGGGAGCTCTGGTGGCATAGTGCCTAAGGCATTTGACTGCTAACCCAAAGGCTGGTGGTTCATACCCACTGGCCACTCCTTGGAAGGAAGATTGGGCAATCTACTTCCATAGAGATAACGCCTCGAAAACCTAAGGAGGGGTGGCTATGAGTTGGGATTGACTCGACGGCAGTGAGTCTGGTTTGTTTGTTTGTTTTGTTCTCCTATTAGAATATTCTGGGCCATATCACTCACTTAGTAAACTACTCATTTTTATGTCAGGTGCTAACAATTTTGGAAATTGTTCTCTATGCACCAGCATCCAATCTTTCTCACCAATCTCCCTCCCCACCAGGCTAAGTTAGCTGTCCCACTGTGTACCTCCACAATACCCTGAATCTTTCCCTACTTGAAATATGATTGCTGTTCTGGCAAGATGGCAGACTAGGCAGAAAGACTGCACAGATCCTCTTAAACAAAGAAAAGGGAAACCAATTAACACAGACACAGAAGATAATCCTGGACCCCTGAGCCTTGAAGGGAAGGATATAGAAGTGGACTAAACCCCAACT
>NW_006921826.1:4411947-4419809 GCF_000298275.1 Orycteropus afer afer | reverse complement strand
GTGGTTTCCAGCCAAACAGAAGACAGGCAGATGAGTTGAACATTTACCTGAGGTAGATACACTTCTTGGAGAGAACAATCATTGAGAAAGAAGGGCTGCCTATGCACAGGGAGACAGCTCAGGGGGCAGGAGTCCATGGACGGATGGACACTGGGAAGAGGTAACTATGAGGAGGAAGGGGGAGTGGAGCTGTTGCATTGTGGTAAACTGTGGTCAATGTCATTAGACAAAGTATATGTAAAGTGCAGTATGGAAAGTTGATTTGCCCTGTAAATCTTCACCCAAATCACAATAAAAATTTTAAAAAAAGGAAAAAAAAATATGATTGCTGGCTTACTTACTGGTCTCCCTCACTAAACTATAAGCTTAGGGATTTATTCACTTTGCATCTCTAGTTCCCAGCATATTACCTAATGATACTCAGTAAATGCTTAATGAATGAATAAACAGTGACAGTCTCTTGGGTAGCAGCCTCCTGTGCTGGGAAGCAGGACTGTATGCCTAAGAGAAACAACTACAAGCGACATCAATTGTTTATGTGTGTATATGCCTGATGAAGCCATTTTTCAACAGAAATCACAGTGTGTGTGTATTGTGTTGTATGAAATAATATATAGGTAATGGAAGATTTCCATTTTCCTTTACCTTATATTCCTCTTTGCTTGTAAGTCCCTATGCATTTGCCCATTGTGACTCCTTGTGCTAAGTTAACTGTATTCTGCTCTTTCAATAGTTGTACTTCCTGCATACCATAAAAATTTTCAGTATTCTTAGTCAGTATTCAGGACAATATTCCCATGAGAGAGATTCTGAATAGGTGAGAGTTGTAAAGACCAGGACACAATTGTTACTACTTTAAATTATGGATTTCCACTAAATTTTCTTTTCTCTAGATTCAATTATTTCAACTTCTTTAGCTATTCCATAAATGGCAACAAACTGGATCAGCAAATTAAAATTTTTATGCTAACTTACTATTATGTCAAAAATAAATTTATAGTTGGTACTCATAAGGAATCAATTATTAATATTCACTTCAATAACTCTCCTTCCACATTCAGATTGCTAAGGTATTTGTTGCTTAAAAAAGAAGACTTAATCATATTGCTACTATTTTCAATTTGTGGTCTTTCTGCCCCCTCCCAAGAACATAATATGTCAAACCTTGGGCCATTCCAGTTAGTCTTCATTCTGTCAGTTTAAGTAATATGAAGGCAAATGGGTATTATTTTAGGAAAAAAACAACAATCCATGGATAAAGTTAAAATATTATTGGAATAGTTTTTAAATTATTAGCAATTTGACATTCCATAGGCTAAACATACTATATATATGTGGTGTAGTAAGTTACATAGTGTGCCTTTTCTAGCCATAAGTCTTTGTAAACTCCGTGATGGATTTTGCCATGAACAACTGAGTAGCTCCTGATTGTGAAAGTTAGCCACCTGGGGTATTTCTGTTGGGTGTAGCACCAAGTAATTTTCTGGGAACGTCTTTCTCTCTCAGGTGTATAGAATTCTAGTGTTGGGATTAGTTAGTCTGGCCACTCTGCCAGGCTCAAAAGGAGCCCTCCCAGAGACAGGAGGAGTCCCTCTGATTGCTGGCTGAGAAAGATGTGCTGCTGAGAGAATGTGCTCCCAAGAGACACGCACTTGCTGAAAGAGAGATGTGAGAGACATGTGCTGCTGAGAGAGAGACTGAGAGACATGCACTGCTGGGAGAGAGACACTGAGAGACATGCACTGCTGAGAGAGAGGCTGAGAGAGACTGTCGGCTGAGAGACAGTAGGCTGCGAGAGACTGAGGGCATTTCTGAACTTGAATTGTAGCCTGTTGCATCCCTAATAAACCCCATAATCTGTGAGTTCTATGTGGCCACTGCATTGAATTATCAAACCCAGCAGAGAGGTGGGGCGTGCTGTGGGAGGAATGGTTGGTGTCAGGGTTGGTGAAAGGGCTGGAGGGAGGCGGCATGTCTGGCCTCACAGGGATAGGCTTTGGGCTACTGATGGTGATTCTGTCTTCTTCTTGTGGGGTCAGAGGGGGTCAGAAGATGTGGCCTCCTTGCCCCTTTGGCAATATATTTATGCTTTAAATTGTTATAATCATTCTAAAAAACAAAGTACCTTGAAATAGTTTATGTTGAAAGGTATTAATTATCAGATGTAGGAATTACAAGATAAAATGTAAAACCCACAAAGACAAAGCAAATTTTTAAAATTGTGCTTTGAATTAGAAATTAAGTCTTCAGAGTGTTTAATTTTCATCTACCACCATCATTGTTATATAGTCCTTGTAATGAATTGAATTTGATTCTGGATCAATTGCAGCAGACAGCATTTCTTCCATTTCCTCTTGAGAAAAAGGCTCACCTGAGAAGGACAAGAAGAAAAAGGGCATCATTTACTGTGATTTACCTGTTTCTCTTTTTCTTTCTACTGTTGTTGTTGTTGTTGTTGTTGTGTGCGTCGAGTCAAACCCGACTCATAGCGACCCCTCCTTGGGTTTCCGAGGCAGTATCACTACGGAAGCATGGAGCTCCATAAGGTCCCATTCTATCACTAGTTAGTCTCCTCATGGGCTTCTGAACTGGCACAGCATGACAATCCAAGAGTTCAAAGAGCATGCTTTTTGTACTTATCTATGTTGCAGATATCATAGATTGAGCAACCTATTCTCACTGCCATTGAGTTGATTCCAATTCATAGTGACCCCCATTGGATTTCCAAGGCTGTAAATGTTTAGGGAAGTAGATTACCTCATCTTTCTCCCATGGAGCAGCTGCTGGGTTTGAACCACAAACCTTTGGGTTAGCAGGCAAATCCCTTATACACTACACCACTTGAACTCCTAAGCAACCTATAGAACTGATAAGTTTATCCCAAACAGCAGGAAGACATAAAGGCATAGTGAATAAAATTGTTTATTTATTTAAATAAAATGGTTGAGATTGTCAAAGGATTAATTTGAAGGCCCAGTTGGACAGAGAATCTAATTACTATGTTTAAAGCAAGGGTATGAAGAGAGGATTATATGGTTGCTATGAAAAACTTCAGCAGACTGGCAACTCTATTAATGGTGAACATGAACCTTGTAAAGACCTTTGTGGTGGTTAAATTTGTGTGTCAGCTTGGCTGAGCCTAGTTGAGTAGATGGGCAGCTGGATGTAGTGTTCCCCATGATGAGACTGGTAATCAACTCCATTGTGGAATCTACTGGGAGCAACTGAGTAGCTGCCTTTGGGTATGTGGTCTGCTTCCCATATATAAGAAACAGCTTTGGGAATGGTCTCTAGCTTATGGCATGCTTGAACCCTGCATGTAGCCGTGTCATTGTTCAGCAGCCTGCCATACTCTGCCAACCTTGGGACTTACAATGGACTTGAATTAATGGCCTGCCATGTGGTTTGGTAACATCAGGACTATGCCATTTTATTTGTTGATCTTGGGCTTGTTAGCCTCAGTAGCCTGAGTGAAGAGATGTCTCTAGCTTCAGTGGGTGGGGAACAAGAGGCAGAGCTGAAGCCCAAGGTTGAGGGTCTTTCACAGCCCCTAGAGCCTGGCACTTTGAACTCGAACTTCTAGCCCCCTGAACTGTAAGAGAATAAACCCTTGTTTGTGAAGGCCATCCCATTTGTGGTATGTTCTTGCCAGAGCACACTAGGTAACCAGAACAACCTTGCACAAGGAACCCTGGTGGTGCAGTTGTTAAGTACTCAGCTGCCTAAGTAAGATTGGTGGTTTGAACCCACCAGCTGCTCTGTAGAAGAAAAGACATAGCAATCTGTTCCCATAAAGATTATAGCTGAGGAAACCCTATAGGGCAATTCTTCCCTGTCTTAAAGGGTCACTAGAGTCAGAATTGACTTGATGGCACAAAACAACAACATGTAAAATTAATGAAGAGCAGATAACAAAGACTTGCAATTGTAACAATTATCTCTCTGGATATTCCCATACCAGGCCTTGCCAACTCAGTCATACCAGCTGAACCCAGGGAGAGATGGCACTCATCAACTATTTTTAAGAGAGTCCTCTTTGTTATAGTTTGGCCCAGTGCTGGTGTCAAGTGAAACCAGAAACTGTATAGAAAATCTGTGGGCTTTAATTGGATTCAGATAACAGCTGAGGGCCATCTGGATATTGGTTTCACCAAAATGAGAAACAAACTTAGGAAGATTGCTGGAAGGCTGTAGACTATTTAAGACAGAACTTTGTCCTGACATTAAAAATCAAGTAACATTCAAATCACTATCTTATCCCTAAAGAGTCTTATCCAAGTAGGTGAGTTACCAGGGCCTGAGGCTCACCTACAGTCTGAGTCTAAATCACCTGACATTAAAAGTCACGCTTTCTAAGCTGGAATTCAGTTATTGTTGTTAGTTGCTATAAAATAGAGTAAATCTGCCACATAGGATTTTCAAGGCTGTGACCTTTCAAAAGCAGATCACCAGGAGTGTCTTCCAAGGTGCTTCTGAGTGAGTTTGAACTGTCAGTCTTTCAGCTGTCATAGTCAAGTGCTTAACTATTTGTGCTACCCAGAGACTCCAGAATTCTGTTAATGAATGATACTGAAATGATTCAAATGAGTATATTGATGATGATGATGACAGTACTATCAATCAAAAGTAATTTTGAAATCATGCTTATATCCCAAAAATGCCTAAAAGACAAGTGTCTGATTCTTTGTTACGCCTAATTGTTAAATACTAAATCCACCACCAAATGAACTTTGATAGGCACTACCAAAGTCCTGAGGAACTTGCATACTAATAACAAACATTTACACATTTGACTGCTAACCAGAAGGCTGGCGGTTCAAACCCACCAGCCACTCCTTGGAAGTAAGGTTGGGCAATCTACTTCCGTAGTGATATGGCCTCAGAAACCCAAAGAGGGGTCACTATGAGTCGGGCTCAACGGCACATAACAACAACAACTGACTGACACAGTGACTGCAACAATGGTTCAAACACAACAATTGTGAGTTTACAACAATGGTGACTCAATAGCACCTAACAACAGCTTCACATATATTAACTAAGTTAATCTCCCAACCACCTCATCAGTGGTTCTTCTTGTTGTTAGGTGCTATGGCTGAGCTCATTGTTGTAGCCACTCTGTCAATCCATCTCATTAAGGGTCTTCTTCTTTTTCACTGACACTCTAATTTACAAAGCATGATAGATATCCTTTTCCAGGGACTGGTCTCTCCTGATTATATGTCCAAGTATGTGAGACAAAGTCTCATCATTCTTGCTTCCAAGGAACATTCTGGCTATACTTCTTCCAAGACAGATTTGCTCATTCTTTTGACAATCCATGTTATTATATTCAATATTCTTTGCCAACATCATAATTCAAAGGTGTCAATTCTTCTTTTGTCTTCCTTATTCATTGTCCAGCTTTCACATCCATATGAGACAATTGAAAATATCATGGTTTGGGCGGGGCACAACTTATTCTTCAAAATCTTTGCTTTTTAACACTTTAAAGAGGTCTTTTGCAGCAGGTTTGCCTGATGCATGAAATGTTTGATTTCTTGACCGCTGCATCCATGGGTGTTGACTGCAGATCCAAGTATTGGTATTCTCTGCTTTCAGCCAAGATCTGTATATCAGTAATGATATCTCTCCTTCCATGTGCCCTTTGAGTCTGCCTTGAATTTGATTCCTTGTCAATGTACTGCTGCAACCATTTTTGAATGATCTCCAGCAAAATTTTACTTGTGTGTGATATTATTGATATTGTTTGATAATTTCTGCATTCCTTTGGACCACCTTTCTTTGGAATGGGCAGGGCACATATATGGACCTCTTCCAGTCAATCAGCCAGGTAGCTGTTTTCCAACTTTCTTGGCATAAAAGAGTAATCAGCTCCAGCACTGCATCATTTGTTGAAACATTTCAATTGGTATTCCATCAATTCCTGGAGCTTTGTTTTTTGCCAGTGACATAAGTGCAGCTTGGACTTCTTCCTTCAGTACCATTGGTTCTTGATCATGTGCTATCTTCTGAAATGGTTGAACGCTGACCAATTCTCTTTAATAAAGTGACTCTGTATATTCCTTCCACTGTCTTTTGATGCTTTCTGAGAGATAAGACCTGATATTATCCCCATTTACAGCTGAGGACACCAGAGCACAAAGGAATAAATCAGCCTGCCCCAGATAGTGAATGGTAGAACTGGAACCTGAACACTACACTCCACTACTTAGAACAAGATCTTGATCCCAGTAAAACACCAACGGTAACACACTGTTCTCTTAGGCAAGGAAACAGGTACACAGTTTTGGATCAAGAATGGGAAGAAAATAGCATAATGGTAAAAAGTATAGGTTTGGGAACTAGACTACTCAAATGTCTGTGAATTCAAATGCTGGCTATGCCTTACCAGCTTGAAGATCTTGGATAAGTCATTTAACCTCTCTATGCCTCAGTTCTTCTGTGTAAAAATGGAGATGATAATAATTCTACTTATTTCATAGGATTGCTAAGAAGATTAAGTATGTTATCATTTGAAAAGCACTTAGAACATTACCTGGTATATAAGAAGCAACATGTTTGAAAACAGTTTTTTAGATTTTCCCTGCTGCTAGATATTTCCTGGCACAATACACATGCCTGGACACATGTGGACTTCTATCTTGTAGGAATTGGATTCAGTGTGATTTAAGATCATCATACGACATTCTGGGCATTTAGAGAACATATTTTCAAACTAATGAGTGTGTTTAATGCTCTATGGATACTGTGCAAGTAACTTTAATCCATGTTATAAAGTATAGATGTACCTAAAAACAACATATAGAATTATGAAAATTTCAAAACACCAATTGTTAAGCAACTATTTTACATGGTTAATAAAATGCTCTCACAGTTGGCCAATGGGTATGTTATATTCAATAATACATTAGATTTGAATAGTACTTTATATCTTACAAATCACTATCAAACATATCTCATATAATGTAGGAGCTATTTATTAATATTTGTTGAATAAATCACTCAAACTATGTATATTCTAAAATTATTATAAAAAACAATCATCCTATGCTTAGACTGCTGCAACCAGTTGCAGCAGTATATTGACAGAACTTCCAGAGGTGCAAGCTGGATTCAGAAGAGGATGTGGAATAAGGGATATCATAGCTGCTGTCAGATGGATCTTGGCTCAAGGCAAAGAATACCAGAAAGATGTCTACTTATGTTTTACTGACTATGCAAAGGCATTTGATTGTGTGGATTATGACAAATTATGGATAACATTGAAAGGAATGGAAATTCCCAAACACTTGACTGTACTCATGAGGAACCTGTACATTGACCAGGAGGCTGTCTGTCATTTGAAAGAAACAAGGGAACACTACATGGTTTAAAATCAAGAATGGAATGCGTCAGGTTTGTATCCTTTCCCCATAATTCTTCAATCTATATGCGGAGCAAATAATCCGAGAAGCTGGACTATATGAAGAAAAACATGGTATCAGGATTGGAGGAAGAATCATTAACAGGAGTTCCGGCAAGATGGCGGACTAGGCAGAAGGACTGCACAGACCCTCTTCAACAAAGAAAAGGGAAACCAATTAACACAGACACAGAAGATAATTTTGGAACCCTGAGCCTTGAAGGGAAGGATACAGAAGTGGACTAAACCCCAACTAGCAGAAGAATTTGTGTGAAAATACCGAAAGAGGAGACATATGGAGCTGCGGTCTGGCAGCATTCCTGAGCGACCCTGATGGCACAGACAGCTTGGAGATTCCCAACTGATGCCAGGGACTGCATGGAGGACTGTTCATGGTGGCTGTGGAACAAAGGGAGAAGGTGAAGAGAAAGGTGGGCTGAGCTGTGGACTTTTGCCG
>NW_006921826.1:4402837-4406011 GCF_000298275.1 Orycteropus afer afer | reverse complement strand
ACACCTTTGCCTGCTGAAAGTGAAGATGACTTGAGGCACTTTCTGATGAAGATTGAAGAATACAGTTGGAAGTATGGGTTAGGTCTCAATATAAAGAAAACAAAAGTCCTCACAACTGGACCAATGAACAGCATCATGATAAATGGAGAAAAGATTGAGGTTGTCAAAGAATTCACATTGCTTGGTTCTACAATCAATTCCAGTGGAAGCAGTCAGGACATTAGAAGAAGTGTAGCACTGGGCAGGTCAGCCATGAAGGAACTCTTTCCAGTGCTGAGGAACAAGGATGTGTCCTTGAGGACTAAGGTGCACCTGACACAAGCCATGATATTTTCAATCACTTCGTATGCATGTGAGAGCTGGACAATGAATAAGGAAGACCGAAGAAGAGTTGATGCTTTTGAGTGGTGGTGCTGGTGAAGAATGCTGAAAGTACCATGGATTGCTTAAAAGAACTAACAGATCTGTCCTGGAGGAAGTGCAGCCGAAATGCTCCTTCGAAGCAAGAATGACCAGACTTCGTCTCACCTACTTTAGTCATGTTGTCAGAAGGGACCATTCCCTGGAGAAGGATGTCATTCTTGGTAAGGTGCAGGGTTGATGAAAGAGGGGAAGGTTTCAACAAGATGGATTGACACAGTGGCTGAGACAATGAGCTCAAGTATAGCAAGGATCGTGGAGCTGGCACAGGATCGGGCGGTGTTTTGTTCTGCTGTGCATGGGGTCACTATGAGTTGGAAACAACTGGATAGCACCTAACAACAACAACAACATGCTTAGACTACAGAGATATCTGATAACTGACCATTAAGCACCACCAGGAGTCCCTGGGTAGCACACATAGTTAAGTGCTAGATTATTAACTGAAAGTTTGGCAGTTTGAACCCACCCAGAGCAGCCTCAATAGACAGGCTTGGCCATCTCATTCTGAATGGTCACAGTTTTTAAAATGCTATGGAGCACAGTTCTACACTGTAACACATGTGATGTCCATGAATTGGAATCAACTTGACAGCAACTGGTTTTAGGTCCCTGGGTGGCTCAATGGTTAGAATCCACTTACAGAAGTCTCAGGAGATAAGTCTGGCAATCTACTTCAGCAAATATTACAGCCATGAAAATTCTACAGAATCAAATGGATGGCAGCCAATTTGTTTGTTTAACTGTCTCTAAATATACCACGGGAGCTCTGGTAGCATAGTGGCTAAGACACTTGCCTGCTAACCAGACGGCTGGCGGTTCAAACCCACCAGCCACTCCTCGGAAGGAAGGTTGGGCAATCCTACTTCCGTAGTGATACTGCCTCGGAAACCCAAGGAGGGGTCGCTATGAGTCGGGGCCGACTCGACGGCAAACAACAACAACAACAACAACAAATATACCACAGCTTCTACAAGTAAACTGCACAATTGCCTTGTCTCTATATATATTTCAGTCCATTCTTGATTTCCCATTTCAGTCAAAAGCATTTGGCCCACCATTCAGGTCAAAGCCTTATTGTTACTTTTGACTCCGTTTCTATTTTTGTCACCTGCATTACTCATTATGACTTGTGGATCCTGCTATATACACAGTCCTATTTTATCAATCCCTTATTTCTATTCTATCAATCCCTTCTTTCTATTCCCATTGCATGACCCAGGTCAGGCTCTTAAAAGAATACCTTCAGAATGCCGGAATAGCCTTCTAACTGGTCTCCCTGGTCTAATCTCTTTTTCACTCATCTAACCCACCTATCAGCACCAGATAAATGTTTCTATAATTATTTCTGCAGCATATGAGTCATTCATTCAAAACACAGCAATGTTTTTCTATTGTCCACAGGATGGATTCTAAATTCCTGAGCTCAGGCCCCCACAATCTATTGTCAGTAAATCTATCTAAATTCATTTCCTACTGCTTGCCAACAAGACTCTCTGGACCAGCCAGGCCTATCTTCTCAGAAACAACTGAAATATGCTGATTCTACCTCCTTTCTGTTTATACCATTTTAACCATCTATAATGTTTCCCTCACCCAGTCTTCATTCAGCTACTCATTCATTCCTTCAACAAACATTTGATAAGACTGACTATGTATGGAGTGTTATATTAAGTGTTGGAGATATATAATGTATTAAATTTTCCTCCTGCCCTCATCAACTCACCCAAATAAATTTTATCATCTTAAGGAATCTATTTTCTCTTTTAAGTCTTCCCAGGCCAAACTTTCCAGGCTGGTCTAGCCCACAACAATCTTCTAATAGTTATTTTTCTATTCTTTTGTATTGTGAATGATTTTATGAATTAGTTTTATTTCTCCAATAAGATTACAACATCTTTGAGATAGGAAGCAGTGTCTTTACCCCTCACTCCACTTACTAAATACTAAACACACAGTAGGCACACAATACTAATGAAATTGAACTGTCTTGGCCATTTTGACTAAATACACATTGCCTATAGGATCACTAAGAGGAACTCTGGTGGTGCAATGCCTAAGGCATTTGACTGCTAACGAAAAGTATGGCCATTCAAACTCACCAGACACTCTGCAGAAGGAAGACAGGGCAATATACTTCCATAAGGATTTACCACCTTGGAAACCCAATGGGGGAAGCTATGAGTCTGAATGGATTCCATGACAGGGGGTTTATAGGGTCACCATGAGTCAGAATCAACTTGATAGCAATGGGTTTGGTTTTTGCCAAACCAATGGGTTCAGTTTTGCTATAAGATAGGATTTACTTTCCTTAAATTAGCTTTAGGATTAAGAGGTTGAAGCTTTGAAAATCATAACATTCCCATCAAAGTTAAGATAATTTTAATAATATTGTATGAGTTCCTGACTAGCAGCTATGATTGTCATATCATCCTTCTTTACTCTCTGTATTCTCACCTGATGATGGATCAAGTCAAAATGGTCAAACCAATTGTGCATGTAGACACAGTAATTTCCTACTCAGAATTACTTGCACTTTTGATTCTGATTCAAGTGATTAATGACTCGGAATCACTCGGGACTCAATCTGCAAACAAGTAAACTGAGCAAAGAAGACTAAACTCTTAACTTTGCATGGAAAGAGGAGAGGTGACCCATAAGAATAGTATCAAGAGGAGAAACAGGAAGATAGTGGACTAGTCACAAGGACTGCACAGATGCTCTTCAACAAAGAAAAGGGAAACCAATTAACAC
>NW_006921826.1:4381836-4399007 GCF_000298275.1 Orycteropus afer afer | reverse complement strand
TAGGGCACAGGAGAGTATGGAGGGATGGTCACTGGGAAGAGGTAACTATGGGGAGGAAGTGGGAGGGGAGCTGTTGCATTGTGGTAAACTGTGGTCAGTGACCTGAGACAAAGTATATGTGAACTGCTGTATGGAAAGTGAATTTGCTCTGTAAATCTTCACCCAAATAAAAATAAATAAATTAAAAAAAAGAATAGTATCAAGAGAATGTCCATCAGTCTACTGACATTCAGGGAAAACAACTGGTGTTGATTTATAGTAATTGATAGTTCATAGTTTCAGGTGGAATACATACTGGTCTGGAAATACGCTTAAGTGAGTGGAATGTCTGCAATTTATAGAAGCAATCATTATACTTCATAAAATCCTATGAGTCAAGAACCCATCTCTTCTTGCCCTACCCTTTGCTCTCTTACTCCAAAACCAAAATAAGAGGAATATTAATAACTCTTCTTAGTCATAATGATTGATTTTAAAGTATCCTCTTATCTCACATATAGTTTTTGCTACACATAATTGCTGTTAAAATTATTCATCTCAGTAATAAGATCAGTAATAAATTACTCTTACCTTCTTCAGTCATATACTTGATCAGTTCCTCCTTAGTGAGAAACCCACGTTTAGCTGGATCTAATACCTAGGGGGAAAAAGGTGTAAATATAATAACTTTTTTTGATGAGTAAATTCTACATTATCAACTTTTCATATAAATATACATTAATATAAAAAATCTGGGGATTATATACCTCAAAAGCATGAAGAAGGACATCTTCTGGAATTGGTCTGTATCTGTAATTATGCAGTAAGAGAAATAAGGGCCATAGTATTTATCTTCAGCCTCTACATAATAAAGACTACATAAAACAAAATAAAAGCTGTAAATATATTGGTTTAATTAAACTTCCTTTTCTGAAATCTTTTTGGATTGCTGGATATGAAAGTTGAAGGAACCTCACCCTCACAAGAAATACTTAGCTCAAAATCCCTGGCATATCTGATATTATCTATTAGCTGTATCCATCATTATGGAAATCAGTTTATCTGGGAACACAACCTCTTCTATAAAACAATTATAATAAGCTAAAGCTACACTTTTGCTAGAAAAATAATTAGGATTAATTCTTATTTATCATAGGTTACTCAAAATTTGTTGTTGTTGTTATTTGCCGTAGAGTTGCACTCAACTCATAGCAACCCCTCCTTGGATTTCCGAGGCGTTATCACTATGGAAGTAGATTGCCCAACCTTCCTTCCAAGGAGTGGCTGGTGGGTTTGAACCACCAGCCTTTTGGTTAGCAGTCAAATGCCTTAGGCACTATGCTACCAGAGCTTCTTTTTGCAGCTTAGTTCCCCTTAATTTAGGAGCTCTGGTCCATAGTGCCTAAGGCACTGCTAACCAGAAGGCTGGCAGTCAAACCCACCAGGCACTCTTCAGAAGGAAAACTGGGCAATCTCCTTCCATCAAGATACCGCCTTGGAAATCCAAGGAGGAGTCGCTCTGAGTCAAATCAACTCGATGGCAGCGAGTTTGGTTTTGCTTGTTTGTTTGTTTGTTTAGATTAATTCTAAAGTAGTTGATATTTCTAAGCACATAACAACTGGAAGTTCAGAAGTATGGTGAAAGGAAAGTAAGGTAGAAGGAACTACCTTAATATAAATATTGGTTGAATATACAAAGTGAAAATGCAAAATGTTTTGAAATTAACAATTTAATTCTAATCATTAATTTGTCTTAACAATTGTATTTAATTATTTACCTTCTTTCCAATAGTACTTCAGTCATCACTGGAAGAAATTTTTCTAACCGAATGTATCCAGTGGGTTCTTCTTCTTCTACCTAAATATAACAAAGAAATAGTCATCCATCCATTCAAAAAAGTACTGAGCAACTACGTTTTCATAGCACTGACCCAAATGCTGAGGATTTGATGATGAGCACACTTAGAAATGATCCCTACACACAGAGTTTATATTCTGGTTGTTAGGTGCTGTTAAATCAGTTCTAACTCATAGCAAACCTATAAACAACAAAACAAAACACTGTCCAATCCTGTGCCACACCCACAATCAGTGCTATGCTTGTCACTGTTGCAGCCACTGTGACAATCCTTTTCATTGAGGGTCTTCCTCTTTTTTGTTGACCCTCTACTTTTCCAAGCATGATGCCCTTCTCCAGGAACTGGTACCTTCTGGTAACATGTCCAAAGTCATGAGATGAAGTCTCACCATCCCCACTTCTAAGAAGCATTCTGGCTGTATATCTTCCAAGACAGATTTGTTCATTCTTCTGGCAGTCTGTGGTATAGTAAATATTCTTTGTCAACACCATAATTCAAAGCCAGCAATTCTCCTTCAATTTTTGTTCACTGTCCAGCTTTCACATGCACATGAAGCAACTGAAAAAACCATGACTTTGGTTAGGTTCACCTTACTTTTCAAAGTGACATCATTGTTCTTTAACACTTTCAGGAGGTCTTTGGCAGTAGATTCTCCCAGTGTAATAAGTCATTTGATTTCTTGACTGATGCTTCCATGGGCATTGATTATGGATCCAAGTAAAATGAAATCCTTGACAATTTCAATATTTTCTGCATTTATCATGATGTTGATTTACTGGTCCAACTGTGAGGATTTTGTTTGTTTGTTTGTTTTCTTTATGTTGAGGTGTAAACCACACTGAAGGCTGTAGTCTTTGATCTTCATCCATAAGGGCATCAAGTCCTCTTTGTTTTCAGCAAGCAAGATTGTGTCATCTGCATACTGCAGGTTGTTAATGATTCTTCCTCCAAACCTGATGCCATGTTGTTCATATAGTCCAGCTTTGTGGATTATTCACTCGGCATACAGACTGAATAAGGATACAACCCTCACAGAGACATTTCCTGATTTTAAACCATGCAGTATCCTCTCATTCTGTTTGTACTGACTCTTGGTCTACAAACAGCTTCCACATAAGCACAGTTAAGTGTTCTGGAATTCCCACTCTTCGTAATGGTGTCCATAATTTGTTATGATCCGCACAAGTGAATGCCTTTGCATAGTGAGTAAAACATTGGTAAACATCATTTGGTATACTTTGCTTTAAGCCAAGTTCCATCTGACATCAGCAATGATATCTCTTGTTCCACATCTTCTTCTGAAACCAGCTTGAATTTCTGGCAGTTCCCTGTCGATGTATTGCTACAACCATTTTTAAATTATCTTCAGAAAAAATTCTACCTGTGTGTGATATTAATAATATTGTTCAATAATTTCCACATTCTGTTGTATCATCTTTTAATGGCAGAAATATGGATCTCTTCAAGTCATTTGCTAAGGTAGCTGTCTTCCAAATTTCTTGGCATGGACAAGTGAGCATTTCCTGTGTTACATCCATTTGTTGAAACATTTCAATTGATATTCAACAATTCCTGGAGCCTGGTTTGTTGCCAATGTCTTCAATGCAACCTTGATTTCTTCCTTCACTATGATCATTTCTTGATCATATGCTACCTTCTGAAATGGTTGAACATTGACCAGGTCTTTTTGGTACAGTGAAACTCTGTGTATTCCTTCCATCTTCTTCTAATACTTCCTGCATTACTCCATATTTTGCTCATTGTTGTTAGATACCATCAAGTCAGTTCCATTCATAGTGACCCTATATACAAAAGAATGAAACTCTGCCCAGTCCTCCCCCATCATCACAATCATTGCTATACTTGAGCCCATATTTTTCACATGTTGTTGTTGTTTGGTGCCATTGAGTAGGTTTCAACACATCATGACCCTACGCACAACAGAATGAAACACTGCCTGGTCCTGTGAAATCCTCACAATTCTTGTTATGCTTGAGCCCACTGTTGTAGCTTGCCCAACCTTCCTTCTGAGGTGTGGCTGGTGGGTTTGAACCACCAGCCTTCTGGTTAGCAGTCAAATGCCTTAGGCACTATGTGATACAAGGTTATTGAAAATACCTGGCTTGAGTCAGATGCTTCTGTCTTCAAAGTGACATCTTTGCTCTTTAACATTTTAAAGAGGTCTTTTGCAACAGATTTGCCGAATGCACTATGTCATTTGATTTCTTGGCTGTTGCTTCCATAGGCATTGATTGTGGATCTAAGTAAAATGAAATCCTTGGCAACTTCAATCTTTTCTCCATTTACAATGATGTTGCTTATTGGTTTTGTTGTGAGGATTTTTGTTTTCTTTATATTGAGGTATAATCCACATGATGTCAATGGAAGCAGTAGTCAGGACATTAGACGACGTGTAGCATTGGGAAAGTCAATTGCGAAGGAGCTGTATCAAGTGCTGAGGAGCAAGGATATCTCCTTGAGGACTAAGGTGTGCCTGACACAAGCCATGATATTTCTAATCGCCTCGTATGCATGTGAGAGCTGGACAATGAATAAGGAAGACCGAAGAAGAGTTGATGCTTTTGAGTTGTGGTGCTGGCGAAGAATGCTGAAAGTACCATGGACTGCTAAAAGAACTAACAGATCTGTCCTGGAGGAAGTGCAGCCAGAATGCTCCTTGGAAGTGAGAATGGCCAGACTTCGTCTCACCTATTTTGGTCATGTTGTAAGAAGGGACCATTCCCTGGAGAAGGATGTCATGCTTAGTAGGGTTGAGGGTCAATGAAAGAGGGGGAGGCCTTCAATGAGATGGATTGACACGGTGGCTGCGATGATGGGCTCAAGTATAGCAGGGATTGTGGGGCTGGTGCGGGATTGGGCAGTGTTTCGTTCTGCTGTGCATGGGGTCGCTATGAGTCAGAAGCAACTCCACGGCACTTAACAACAACAACAACAATCCACACTGAAGGCTGTAGTCTTTGTGCTTCAAATCTTCACTTTTAGCAAGCAAGGTTGTGTCATCTGCATATTGCAGATTCTTAATGAATCTTCCTCCAATCATGATGCCACATTCTTCTTCATATAGTCCAATTTCTCTGATGATATGTTCAGCATATTGATTGAATAAGTACGGGGAAAATGTAGACTCTGATGTACACCTTTCCTGATTTTAAACCATGCAGTATCCCCTTGTTCTGTTCAAATGACTGCCTCTTGGTCTACGTACATATTCTCATGAGCCCAATTCAGTGTTTGGGAATTCCCATTCTTTCCAAAGTCATCCATAATTGGTTATGATCCACACAATCAAATGACTTTGTATAGTCAATAAAACACAGGTAAACATCTTTCTGGTATTCTCTGCTTACAACCAAGACCCATCTGACATCAGCAATGATAGCCCTCATTCCACATCCTCTTCTGAATCTAGGCAGTTCCCTGTCTATGTACTGATGCAACCATTTTTGAATTATTTTCAGCAAAATTTTACTTGCATGTGATATTAATGATATTCTTCAATAATTTCTGCATCTGTTTGATCACTTTTATTTGGAATGAGCACAAACATGGATCTCTTTGAATCAGTTGGCTAGGTACCTCTCTTCCAAATGTCTTGTTATAAATGAGTATAAGTGCTTCCAGGACTGCATCTGTTTGTTGAAACATCTCAGTGGGTATTCCATCTATTCCTGGAGGCTTGTTTTTCACCAATTCCTTCAGTGCAGCTTGGACATCTTTCTTCAATAGTATCAGTTCTTGATCTCATGCTACCTCCTGAAATTGTTGAATGTCAACCAATTCTTCTTGGTACAGTGACCTTTGTAGTCCTTCCATCTTCTTTTGATGCTTCCTGCATTGTTCAATATTTTGTCCATAGGATCCTTCAATATTGCAACTTGAAGCTTGCAATTTTTCACCAGTTCTTTCAGCTTGAGAAATGCCAAGCAAGTTCTTCTGTTTTGGTTATCTAACTCCAGGTCTTTTCACATTTCATTATAATACTTTACTTTGTCTTCTCGAGTCACCCTTTGGTATCTTCTGCTCAGTTCTTTTATTTCATAATTTCTTCTATTCACTTTAGCTACTCTATGTTCAACAGAAAGTTTCACAGTCTCCTTTGACATTTATTTTTGTCTTTTCTTTCTCTCCTATCTTTTTAATGACCTTTTACTTTCTTCATGTATGATGTCCTTGATATCATTCCACAGCTCATCTGGTGTTTGGTCATTAGTGTCAAATCTACTCTTGAGATGACTTCTATATTCAGATGGGATATAGTCAAGGTGTTACTTTGGCTCTCAAGGACTTGTTTTCATTTTCTTCAGCTTCAATTTAAACTTCCAAATGATCAATTGGTGGTCTGTTGCACAGTCATCCCCTGGCTTTGTTCTGATGATATTGAGCCTCTCCATCATCTCTTTCCATTGATATAGTCTATTTAATTCCTGTTTATTCCATCCAGCAAGCTCCATGTGTATAGTCACCATTTATTTTGTTGAAAAAGAAGGTATTTGCAATGAATAAGTAGTTAGTCTTGCAGAATTCTATCATACATCATTTCTATTACCAAGGCCTTATTTTCCAACTGGTGTTCCATCTTGTTTCCAACTTTCACATTCCAAACACCAGTCATTATCATTGCATCTTGACTGCATGTTTGATCAAGTCCAGACTGCCCAAGTTGATAAAAATCTTCAATTTTTTCATATTTGGCTTTAGTGGTTGGTGTATAAATTTGAATAACACTCATATTAACTGGTCTTCCTTGTAGATGTATGAATATTATCCTATCACTGACAGCATTGTGATCTTTAAAGGAAAGATCTTGAAATGTTGTTTTTGGCAATGAAATGTGATGCTGTTCCTCCTGAATTTGTCATCCAGGCATAGTAGACCATATAATTGTCTGATTCAAAATGGCCAATACCACGCCATTTCAGCTCACTAATGCCTAGGATATTGATCTTTATGCATTCATCCCATTTCTTTTTTGACAATTGCCAATTTTTCTAGATCCATACTTCATACACTTCATATTCCAATTATCTATGGATGTTTGAAACTGTATCTTCTCATTTTGAGTCATTCTATATCTACAAATGAAGACCCCAAAAGCTTTACTCTATCCACATCACTTTCTCAGTCTTATTTTGAGTGCCTTCCAACCTGCAAGATTAATCTTCCTAGACTATTCATAAGTGTTTCAGTGGCCAGTTTTTTGGGAAAGAGATCTCCAATCTCTCCTTCCTAGTCTGTCTTAGTCTGGAAGTTCCACTGAAACTCATCCACCATGGATGATCCTGTTGGTATTTGAAATAACAGTGTCATAGCTTCCAGCATCACAACACACAATTCCCCACAGTATCACAATCTGACAGATGAGTGGTAGATATTCTGGTAGGGGAGACATATATTAATAATAATAATAAGAAGAAGAATATAAAGATAACCAACATTGAGTGTCTCATTATAAATTTACAGAAGCCAATAGAGTGAAGGAGCATGGGTCAATAAGAACATATAACAAAGGAAACTTATCTAGATCAGAAGATCAGGGAACCTATTCCTGGAGAAATAACACTTGAGCTGATATATAAAGGATGAGTACAAAGTAACTAGATGAGGCAGTATAAAGGAGACTCCAAAGTAGAGGGAATTACATGTGTGGTAGGAGGGAAGCAGGTACTTTAGAGGTCATCAAGCTGGAGTACAGAAAGCAGGGAATGTAAGTTGCAATATGAGGCTAGAGAGAGAGACAGGGCCTTTTGCAGAGCTTCATTGTCCATAAAAATAATTTTGGTTATTATCCTTAAAAACAATGAGAAACCTGAGGTCTCCCTAGATGTATGTTCTGAAAGATCATATTGGTTGTGAGTGAGTAGGCAGTAGTCAGGGCAGATATAATTGATAGTTAGCATTGAAATGGTGCCCATGGAGAGAGAAGTGGATGGCCTCAAGAAATATTTAAGAAGTAAAAAACCAACAAGACTGAGTGCTGCATCCATTGTGGATAAGGATAAGAAGACAAAAGTCAAGGACAAGTTATGTAACAGGATGAAGTGATACCTTTTTCTTAATTAAGTAAGGAACACTGGAGAAGGGGCCAGGATAGGGGAACAATTATTATCTTGAGAAGCAAAGTACAACTCAAATCACTTTAATACTTATTAAATACCTAGATGGCATATGTAACTCTGGTATACCACAATTAAATTAAGAGAACACTATGGGTGACAAAGAAAATTTTTGGTACATGTAATAGAGATAGATCTTTGTGCGTTGGTTCAATTTTGGAGCAATGGCTGAACAAAGCACTATTGATTTTAACTTTCATGTCAGGCTATTTATGAAGAGGTATAAATTTTCCACTTCCTTCCAAAAATCCTATTAAAAGGCTCATAGGTCTCAATTCAACAGATGAGATTTTTGAGATTTATTTTTTGAGCAAAAAGTAAGAGACATATAGGTTGCTGCTAAATGGAACACAGTGTCATCCAGATGGCAACTATTTTTAAATATGTTTATACTACATTCATATCATTAAAATCCTGGAGCCCTTAGACTCCAGGATAATAGAATGATGTTTTAGAATCTAAGCCCATCAATACATGAAAAGTTGCCTCTTGATCCACATTGAGCATTTTGCAAATTAATGTTTATATGGCTGTTATGTGCTTGAGTAGCACTCTGTAACTCCCAAACCCCAAGAGCCTCTGAAAAATAAAATGTCAGTCTCATGAGATGACTTAAGGAGTAATAATTTTAAAATTAAAATGCTGAGTTTCTATTCTGATTGCCCAAGAAATTTGCTCAAAAGCTGAGCAATGGTTTTCTTGTCTATCTTCCCACCTCCAACAAATAGTCTCAAACTTTAAAAGATCAAAATCCCTCTTTGTTTTATGAAAATTCTCATCAATCTACAAGCTGTTTTTAGTTTTCCAGATGAAGTTCAACTCTATGAATTCTCTCGCCATCACGTCAGAATCACAAATGACATATCGTGTAGTGCTTCCTAGTGCTCCCCTGGGCTCCCTCACAGCTTTCAAAAACCATGAACAGGATGGTGAAAAGTCTAAAGCACCATTATTGCCCAGGAGATATCTGTAGAGCCAAAATAACACAAAAATAAAAAGGTAAAACAGACTACCTCCAATTCATCAGGATAGCAGAAGAAGCATACATTTTCTTTGACTTATTATTATGTTATAAAAGGCTTATGAATAAACAGAGGCCTTATGGTTACAAAGTAAAAAGAAAAATGCTAAGCCTATCTCCAATTTGTGTGAAATGACAGACTCTTTCTGCAACCCCATACTGTCCTCTAGAGGCCACATCTAATCCATTCTTTCACACAAGATTTTTAAGTAATATAATTATGTGACAATTCTAAATACAGCATTTATGGGAGGTTTAATATGGATAGACATTATTTTATATTATAAAAAGATTTTTGAATATCTAAATGAATTTTTTACTTTGGAATAATTTCAGGTGCAAAGATGGTACAGAGGATTGCTGAATAACTGCCCCCACATTTCCCTATTGTTAACTCTTACATTCAATAGTACAGTTGTTTCAACTAATGAACAGATATTGATTTATGAACTAAACTCTACACTTTATTCAGATTTCAATTTTTTTTTTCTAACAGAGATTTTTAAAATATAGTTTATGCCTCCATCATAGAAGAGAAACAAGAAGAGTAGATGCTTGCAAGTGGCTACCTAGGTGCAATTATCGGTCTCTCTTCATCTGGAGCAAAGAAGAGTAAAGAAAATCAATGACACATGGAAAAAATTAGTCCAAAGGACGAATGGATCATGTAAATCTCAGCCTCCACAAGAACTAGATGGTGCCCACCTTCCACTACCAACTTCTCTGAAAGGGATCACTTTAAAAGGTCCTGAATAGACTGGGAGAAAAATGTGGTACAGAACCCAAAATAATATAAAAGACCAGGCTTACTGGTCATATGGAGACTGGTAGAACCCCTGAGACTATGGTTCTTGGTTACTTTTTGGACCTGGAACTGAACTCACTCTAGTAACTCGATTTTTAGTAAAATAATAGACAGGTCTACAAGATGCACAATAGAACAATCAACCATTCAAGATCAAAAGGGCAGCATTTACCCAAGGACAAAGTTCAGAAAGCAGAAAAGGTTAAAAGAGAAGGAGGAATGGAAACGAGAAACACAGGGAGGAGATAGGAGGAGTGATACTACATTAAGGGGACTGCAATCAATGGCATGAAACAACATATGTGTGAACTATTGATTGGAAAACTGATTTGCTCTGTATACTTTCACACAAATCACAGTAAGGTTTTTTTTTTTTTTTTTTTTTAAAGAGTAGAGTAAAAAACATTATGGGAATCCAAAAATAATAGAAAGGGTAGTTCTATTATTTCTGATACAGGACAACTTTATGAAGACATTAGTAAGATAGAATAAGAACAATACTTTCTAGCAATGTTATGAAATAATGACTCAGTGATTATTTAAATCTACAGATAAAAAAATATACAAATATTGGACCATATTCTATGTGGTAGTTAAGTTTGTGTGTCACCTTGGTTGGGCTGGTTGAGTGGCTGGGGGGATGTAGTATTCCCCATCATAGGACTGGTAATCAACTCCATGGTGGAATCTACTGTGAGCAGCTGAGTAGCTGCCTTAGGGATGTGGCCTGCTTTCTGTATATAAGGAGAAGCCTTGGGAACAGTCTCTAGCCTGTTGGCACACTTGAACCTTGCATGGAGCCAAGTAATTGTTCAACAGCCTGCCACACCCTGCTGGGACTTCATCTGACTTGAATTAGTGGCTTGCCATATTTGGTAACATTGGGACTGTTCCTTTTTACTTGTCAACCTTGGGCTTGTCAGCCTCAGCACCCAGCAGCTGTCTGAGTGAAGAAAAGCCTCCAGATTCAGTGGGCTGGGAACAGAAGGCAAAGCTGAACTCCAAGGTTGAGGGGCTTTCACCCAGCCCCTAGTGCCTGGCACTTTGAACTTGGACTTAAACCCTCCAAACTATAAGAGAATAAACTCCTATTTGTTAAAGCCATCCCATTTCTGGTATATTTCTGTTAGAGCAACACTAGGTATCCAAAACATTCTACAGTACATATTGCATACATGTGTAGTATATATGTGTTTATAAGTATCAAACCCACTACCACTGAGTCGATTCCAACTCATAGTGACCCCTATTGGGTTTCCAAGGCTGTAAATCTTTATGGAAGTAGATTGCCTCATCTTCCTCCCATGGAACAGCTGGTGGGTTTCAACCACTAATCTTCTGGTTAACAGCCAAATGGCTTACCCACTATGCCACCAGAACTCCTTACATATAAGTATATACACACATAAAACATATTAATATTCTAAATATTTATGGTATATTTTTATCTAAAGACTGAATCATTATCATCAAGCAGAAGTATGTACAACTTATTGAAGATTGTTGTTTTTGTTAGGTGCCGTTGTGTCATCTCCAACTCATAGTGACCCTATCTACAGCAGAACGAAACACTGTCCAGTCCTGTGCCAGTTCCATGATCCTTGTTATACCTGACCCCATCGTGGTAGCCACTGTGTCAATCCATCTTGTTGAGGCCTTTCCCCTTTTTTGCTGACCCTCAATTTTATAAGCATGATATCCTTCTCCAAGGAACAGTCCCTTCTGACAACAGGTGAGATGAAGTCTGGACATTATCACTTCCAAGGAGCATTCTGGCTGCACTTCTTCCAGGACAGATTTATTAGCTCTTTTAGCAGTCCATGGTCATTTCAGTGCTCTTTTCCAACATCACAACTCAAAAGCATTGACACTCTTCTTTGGTCTTCCTTATTCATTGTCCAGCTCTCACATGCATATGAGGCGACTGAAAATACCATGGCTTGTGTCAGGCACTCTTTAGTCTTCAAGGAGATGTCTTTGCTTTTCAGCATTTGAAAGAAGTCTTTTGCAGCAGATTTGTCCAATACTGTACGTTGTCTGATGCCTTGACTGCTGCTTCCATTGATGTTGTAGAACCAAGTAATAAGAAGTCTTTGACAACTTCAATCTTTTCTCCATTTATCATGATGCTGTTTATCGGTCCAGTTGTGAGGATTTTTGTTTTCTTTATATTGAGGTGTAATCCATACTGCAGACTATAGCCTTCAATCTATGTCAGTAGGTGTTTCAAGTCATCTTCACTTTCAGCAACAGCAGTTGTATCATCAGTATCACAGCTGGTGTCACAAGTTATTAATGAGCCTTCCTCCAATCCTGACGCCACATTCCTCTTCATATAGTCCAGGTTCTCAGATTATTCACTCAGTGTACACATTGAATAAGTACAGTGAAAGGATACCACCCTGATGCACTCCCTTCCTGATTTTAAACCATGCAGCATCTCCTTGTTCTGTTTGAACGACAGCTTCCTAATCTATGTACAGGTTCCTCGTGAGTACAATTAAGTGTTCTGGAATTCCCATTCTCAATGTTATCCATAATTTGTTATGATCTACACAAATAAAAATAGTCAATAAAACACAAGTAAAGATGTTTCTTATATTCTTTGCTTTCAGCCAAGGATCCATCTGACATCAGCAATGATATATCTCATTCCACATTCTCTTCTGAATCCAGCTTGCACTTCTGGAAGTTCTCTGTCAATATACTGCTGCAACTATTTTTAAATTATCTTCAGTAAGATTTTATTTACAAGCAATATCAATGATATTATTAGATAATTTCCACATTCTGTGGGATCACCCTTCTTTGGAATAGGTACAAATATGGATCTCTTCCAGTCAGTTGGCCAGATAGCTCTCTTCCAAATCTTTTGGCATAGGTGAATGAGTGCCTCCAGCATGGCATCCATTTGTTGAAACATCTCAATGGGTATTCCGTCAATCCTGGAGTTGTTTTTCACCACTTCCTTAAGTGCAGCCTCCACTTATTCCTTCAATACCATTACTATTGAAGATTAGCAAAGCAGATATTCAAAACTCAAAACTGTATTCTACAGAACTGATACAGAGATAATGGTGCAGTCCAGACCAATTTTCTCCAAGGGAAAAATCAACTAACCAACTTATAATAAAATCAGTTCAAGAAAGATTCCCTAAATTATAGTAGATATTTCTGAAAAGACTAGGAATCCATTGTCATTTCTTCACTAAGGCAAAGTCATAATGGGAAAATTCTCTCGACTTCTGTATTGATTAGTGTCCTTTAGGGTCTTTAAAAAAATGGAAATTGTCTTCCTCGTAGAAAAATATCACAGTATATTGACCATATTAGGCCAAGAATAGTTAAAAATATCCTTATTAAAACTGATCCTCTAAACTCAGTGCCCTCATTTGTAATACAGGGAGAACAGTAACAACTTTCTTACAGGGTTGTTGTGAAGATTACATGAAATATGTGAAGGAGCTCAAAAGAACTAGGTGTTTGGCATTAGGAAAGGCTTCTGCCAAAGATACAGGCCACACTCTTTGTGTGTGTGTGTGTGTGTGTGTGTGTGTGTATGAGAGAGAGAGAGAGAGATTTTGGTGAAAGTTTACAGAGCTAATTCTTTTACCACACAGCAGTTCACACGTATTTTGTTTCATGACATTGATGTAATCCCCACCAGACTCCATTTTTGCTGTTTACTGCTTACTCTAAACTGACTTTCAAAAGTCAGCTAGCCAGCATAGCTCAGGAAGAGTACAGGCTCCCCTCCTCCACCTTCTCACAGCAAGCTCCCTGAAAGAATATTCATTCAAGCTGGTCCGCAAAATATCCATAGATTAAGCTGTTAAATGACTCAAACTTTACTATAAGCAAAATAATATTTAAGGGATCTTGCCATTGTCTAATATCTGTTAAAGCATGATTTTGTAAATGTCAACCAATCAGGATTTTTTTCTTGTAAATTCCCGGATTTTCTGTACTGAAACTTCATAAAAAAATTTTTTCACTGGTACACTTTAAAGGAGCTCTGGTGGTGTAGTGGTTAAGGCATTTGGCTGCTAACCAAAAGGTCAGTGGTTCAAACCCACCAGCCATTCCACAGAGGAAAGATGAAGTAATCTGCTTCTGTAAAGATTTGTAGCCTTAGAAACCTAACAGGGGTTGCTATGAGTAGGAAATGACTTGACTGCAGTAAGTTTGGTTTTTAGTTTGGAGTACTTTTGTGAATCTTCATGAAGTGGTACTCAATCTATATGGTAGTATTCCTTCAATAAAATGTTTTAATTTTAACAAAAACTCCAGTTTGCTCTTTAACAGATACAACATAAAGGTGCTTTGTGAACTACAAGAGTCTATTATGGGTCAATGTCATGAGACAAAGTATATGTGAGCTGCTGTATGCAAAGTGAATTTGCTCTGTAAACTTTCACCCAAATCATAATTTAAAAAAAAGAAAAAAAGAGTCTATTGTGGTTAATATTATTACCTTTATCAGCAGTGTATACACTTCTGGTTCTATGACATGGAATTACAGCTCCTTCTAAAAGAATCAATACCTACTACTGAAATTACAGGCATGTCCTCATTGACCCATTTCACCCCACTACATGGATCAAATTGTTTATAGAGAAGTTTAGTCCTGTCTCCTCATCTGTAAAATGCCATGTGGAATGTGTGATTGAATAAGATAATGTATTAAATTGCCTAGCATATGTAACACCTTGTTCCTCTCCCCAGATTCCTGCCTAGAGGAGAGGGTAAGTGATTAGCAGTGATGTCTCTTCTGCTGTTCCCAACTAGCCTCTCTGGGTAGAAAGGAGAGAGTGACAGACATTCCTCCTCTTTAAAAGACAAAAAAAAAAAAAAAAAAATAGATCCTGTTACAGCAGACAAAAACAAAGCAAATAAAGTTGTGATCTAGTTTGTTTCCACTACGAGGAGGGCTAATGTGCTGGAAAGGAGATAATAATTCAAAGTAACCCAGGCAGCCTTTATGAATGTAAAGGTAATAAAATCTTTTGGGGGAGAGATTTTCTCCAGCTCAGCCTTCAAGTACCATTTATACTGAATTCATCTTAATTGTGTGCTAGCAGATGTTCACCTTGATATGCCTTGCTTTTCTCCTCTGAAGAATTATGGCCGTTTATGTAACTTAGTGGTACAGTGGTTAAGCATTTGGCTGCTAAATGAAAGGTCAGCGGTTTGAACCCACCAGCCACTTGCAGGAGAAAAATGTGGCAATCTGTTTCTGTAAAGATTGAGCCTCGGAAACTCTATGGGACAGTTCTACTCTGTCCTACAGGGTCACTATGAGTCAAAATCAACTCCATGGCAATAGGTTTTTTTTTTTTTTTTTTAATGTTATCTAAAGAAAATATACTGCTTTCATTGCCATACAAAGGGGCCCGGACTCTGCTAGCTATCACAGTGCCTTCAAGCATTCCAGAGATTCTTTGCTTCATCTTGCCCAATATAGAGAAATCTCAATATATATATGTAAATACTGTGGGATTTTTTTTTTTCCTTTTCAATATTAACATTTAATTAAGGCTCAAAGTATGAGGCAAATACTGTTTCTCATTCCACCTTGGTATAAATCAATTCTCTTAGCCTATTTTACATTTGAGGAAACACAAGTACAGAGAGGTTAAGTGCCTATTTTAGCTTTCACAGTAGTAGGTCAGGTGTTTTGATAAGATCACAGACCCGAGTTCTTTATTGTAATTCTCATACTGAAATCATTAGGCCATTTCATTTCTCATTACAGCACATTTATTTTAATGCTGAACCCACTGAATAGGCAGAAAACACAAAGTGAAAATTCATTTTTTCCCAGGACATAATAATCGGTCAATAAATTCAACTATTTCATGCTTCACAAAAAACACTATCATATTAAAGGAGTTCTGGTAGCATAGTGCCTAAGGCACCTGACTGCTAACCAGAAGACTGGCGGTTCAAACCCACCAGCCACTCCTTGATAGGAAGGTTGGACAATCTACTTCCATGGTAATACTGCCTCGGAAACCCAAGGAGGGGTCTCTATGAGTCAGGTTTGACTCGATGGCACATAACAACAGCAACATCAGAAGTTAAGATGGTTTATAAAAGACCTACATTTCAACTAAATCCAGGTCACCAAATAAGATATACATAAGAAGATTTTTTAAATTATCTGTAGTAAAAGTTATGAAAACCATAAGTTACTTCAAATTAGGCTCAAATACCACATATATAGATTTTGACATAAATCATGTTTCAAAATCAAAATATAAATATACAATTTAGAAAACAATTCTCTATTGTGGATAAAATAAAATAACAAAAATTCACCATTGCTGTTAGGTTCTGACTCATAGTGATCACATGTACAATAGAAAAAAAACACTGTCTGGTCTTGTGTTATCCTCACAATCACTGCAGCCACTGTGTCAATTCATCTTTTAGAGGGTCTTCCCCATTTTTGCTGACTCTCTAAGCATGATATTCTTCTCCAAGGACTGCTCCCTTCTGATAACATGACCAAAGCATAAGAGACAACCTGGCCAATCTCACTTTTAAGTAGCATTTGGCTGCACTTCTTCCAAGACAGATTTTTTTGATCTTCTGGCAGTCTGTGGTATTTTCAATACTCTTCACCAACACCACAATTCAAAGGTACCAATTCTTCTTCTGTCTTCCTTATTCATTTTCCAGCTTTCACATGCATATGAGGCTATTGAAAATACCATGGCTTAGTTCAGACCCACCTTACTCTTCAAAGTGACATCTTTGCTCTTTAACACTTTCAAGAAGTCTTTTGAAGAAGATTTACCCAATGCAATAAGTTGTTTGATTTCTTGACTGCTGCTTCCATGGGTGTTGATTGTGTATCCAAGTAAAATGAAATCCTTGATATGTCAACCTTTTCTCCATTTATTGTGATATTGTTCATTGGTTCAGTTGTGAAGATTTTTGGTTATGTTGAAGTGTAATTCATACTGAAGGCTATAGTCTTTGATCTTCATTAACATTCATTAGTATTTACCAAATATATTATCTTTACAAATAAAATGTTTTAAAGCCACCTACTTTTCAAGACCTCCATTTGCTAATGTGGCACCACTCAAATTGAAGAGAAACAGCTGTAGACATCCATTAATCATCAGAACATGGAATATACAAAGTATGAATCTAGGAAAACTGGAAGTTGTTAAAAATGAAATGGAACGCATAAAGATTGATATCCTCAGCATTAGTGAGCTGAAATGGACTGTTTTCGGCCACTCTGAATCAGACAACCATGTGATCTATTATGCCGGGAATGGCAGTTTGAAGAGGAATGGCGTGGCATTCATCATCACAAAGGATGTTTCAAAATCTGTCCTGAAGTACAATGCTGTCAG
>NW_006921826.1:4377490-4379341 GCF_000298275.1 Orycteropus afer afer | reverse complement strand
GAAATGACTCTATGGCACCTAACAACAACAACACTTTAGAAAAATTTTTCACTCTAAAGATTCCAGAGGCTATTATGCAAAAGTTAGGGTTACAAGTTCCTTTTTTATTACTAGAAGTATAAAACATAGATTGATCCATGTCTTAGTTGGATCATTAGAGATTCCAAGAATCAACAGGTAGCTAAACCACTTGGCTTAAGTAGGGTTCTCTAGAGAAGTAAAACCAGTGGAGCTAATATATGTATATACAGAATGAGATTTCTCTCAAGGAAATGACTCACACAATTGTCGAGGCTGTCAAATCCTAAATCCATGGAGAAGCTAGAGGCTTCTGTTGATTCACATAGCTATAGGGGCTGACAAATCCAAGATCAGCAGGTCAAAGGGCAGGCTGCTGGCTCAGTCTGTGGAGGATGATGAATCCCAAGACTGGCAGGCAATATGGCAGGCCACTGGCTCAAGTCCCAAGAACCAGAGATCACATGATCATGACAAAGATGCAGGATCCAGAGTGAATAAAAAGCCAGAGAGCTTTGCCAGAACGTCCTCATATATCAGATGCAGGCCAAACCCCTGAGAAAACTCCCTTCCAACTGATTGGCTGCTCATAGTAGATCTCATCATAGAGATAGTTACATTACATCACATCACAAAATGGGAGATGAGGACATCATTACATAACTGTCAAATTATAACTACCAAACTACTGAGATTCATGGCCCAACCAACTTGACACAAAAATCTTAAACATCACACCAGGTAATCAGTAAGGAACCTTCCAACTGTGAGTTTCTGTAATTTAAAGTGTTGTGACTATCAGGCCATTAATTTTCCTGGTTTATTCTCTGAGGGTGGGACTCAAGGGGCTCCAGCTATACTTATTTTTTCATTCTTTTCAATGTGTTTCTCTCCAGCTAGGCTTAAATAGTCCCTTCCTCACTCCAGTAGAGACCATTTATATTTGATAAAGACAGCAAGTGTTAAAGCACTTGTCCACATTAAGATACTCCTCTGCCCTATTTATACCAAAAGCAGTTTTTAAAAATTGTGTTGCAGGATCTGACAAGATGGCGGACTAGGCAGAAAGACTGCACAGACCATCTACAACAAAGAAAAGGGAAAACAATTAACACAGACACAGAAGATAATCCTGGACCCCTGAGCCTTGAGGGAAGGATATAGAAGTAGACTAAACCCCAACTAGCACAAGAATTTGCATGAAAATACCAAAAAAGGAGACATACAGAGCTGAGGTCTGGCAGCGATCCTGAGCAATCCTGACAGCACAGACAGCTTGGAGATTCCCGAGTGGTGGTAGGACCTAAGAATTAACCTAAAAATCACCCAGCTAGCCAGGGACTGCACAGAGGACTGTGCATGGTGGCTGGGGAACAAATGGAGAAGGTGAAGAGAAAGTTGGGCTGAGCTGTGGACTTTTGCTGGTCCAGAGAGCGCCACCATTTTGAAAGTTTAAAACATGGCTTGATATTTTGGATATTTAAAGAGACAGCACTCTCGCAGATTCCTGGGGCTTAAGAACATGTTCTGTTTTCCAGCAATCCCAAGGATACTCGGGACCTGCAAGACTGAAAAGGTACGACACTCCTCTTGTTATTCTTATACCCCACACCCACTTGGTGAATGGAGGTTCAGCCATCCCCCACTCCAACCTACCTTCTGGGCCCACAGGAAGTCCATCACAGTCTGTGTGCTCAGACGGAGCCTGGGTGCCCTGCCCTGTCCTCCACCAATTTATTTTTTCCTCTTTTTTTATTTTTATTTTTTTCTTTTTCACTTTCTTTTTTCTGGTGATTAGTTTGCTTGTATTTTTCTGTTTTAAAACAACTAATA
>NW_006921826.1:4373917-4376200 GCF_000298275.1 Orycteropus afer afer | reverse complement strand
ATTTCTCAGCAGAAACCATGCAAGCAAGAAGGCAATGGGACGGTATATATAAAACCCTGAAAGAGAAAAATTTTCAACCAAGAATTATATACCCAACAAAATTGTCCCTCAAATATGATGGTGATATTAGGAGATTTCCAGATAAGCAGAAACTAAGGGAATTTGTTAAAACCAGACCAACCTTACAAAAAAAAAAAAAATTGTTTTGCTATAAAATTGGAAGAAAAGCTTATCCTGGATTTAGATTTAGCTTAAACAAAGGAGCAGTGGTTAACACAATAAACACCTAAATATAGTTATCATGAATAAAAAGTGATCCTTCTTTTGGTGTCTGCAATTGACCAAACATGCAATCAAGTATTGATAATTACTGGTGATTGTAATCCAAAAGTTGGAAACAAAGAAAATAGAAAATATGATTGCAGTGGTATATCAACAAAGAACTGCCAGAAATTCAAGCTGAATTCAGAAGAGGCCATGGAATAAGGGATATAATTGCTAATGTCAAATGGATCTTGACTAAAAGCAAAGAATACCAGAAAGATGTTTACCTGTGTTTTATTTACTATGTGAAAGCATTCAAGTGTGTGGATCATTACAAAACATGCAAAGAATGGGAATTCCAGAACATTTCATTGTGCTCATAAGGAACCTGTACATAGGCCAAGAAGCTGTTGTTCAAACAGAACAAAGGGATACTACATGGTTTAAAATGAGGAAGGTATGCATCAGGATTGTATCCCTTCACCTATTTATTCAATCTGTATGCTGAGTAAATAATTCAAGACTGGACTATATGAAGAAGAATGTGGCTTCAGGATTGGAGGAAGACTCATTAATAACCTTCAATAATACCCAGACGAATTAACTTTCCTTCATGAGTAACTTGAAGCACTTTCTGATGAAGATCAAAGACTAAAGCCTTCAGTATAGATTACTCCTCAACATAAAGAAAACAAAAATCCTCACAACTGGCCCAAAAAGCAGCATCAGGAAAAATGGAGAAAGAATTGAGGTTGTCAAAGATTTCATTTTACTTTGATACACAATCAACATCCATGGAAGCAGCAGTCAAGACATCAAACGACCTATTGCATTGGGCAAATCTGCTGCAAAAGACCTCTTCAAAGTGTTAAAGAGCAAAGATGTCACTTTGGAGACTAAGCACCTGATGCAAGCCATAGTATTTTCAATACCCTCATATGTATATGAGAGCTGGACAAAGAATAAATAAGACTGCAAAAGAGTTGATGCATTTTAATTGTGGCATTGCCAAAGAATATTGAATGTACCAGGGACTGTTAGAGGAATGAACAAAACTGTCTTGGAGGAAATACAGCCAAAACGGTTCTTAGAAGCAAGAATGGCCAGACTTTGTGTCCCATACTTTGGTCATATTGTCAGATGGGATCAATCTCTGGAGAAGGATATCATACTTGGTAAAGTAGAGAGTCAGTGAAAAAGGGGGAGACCCTCAACAAGATGGACTGACACAGTGATTGCACTGTCAAGCTCAAGCATGGCAATGATTGTGAGGATGATACATGATCAGGGAGGGGTTCGTTCTGTTGAACATGTGGTTGCTATGAGTCAGAACCTACTTGATGGCACCTAACAACAGTGAAGCTCTAGAGGCACAGTTGTTAAGGCATTTAGCTGCTAACCAAAAGATCAGTGGTGGAACCCACTAGCAGCTCCATGGGAGAAAGATGAGTCAGTCTGCTTCTGTAAAGATTTACAGGCTTGCAATGGAAACTCAATGGGGTAGTTCCTACTATACTTTTCTATAGCATCAGTATGAGTTGGAATTGACTTGATGGCAGTGAGTTTGATTTTGGTTTATATCTACAAATATGACTATGTGAGTGGTACCAACAGCTAAGCACTTAGCTACTAACCAAAAGGATTGTGGTTCAAATTCACCCAGAGGTGCCTTGGAAGAAAGGTCTGGCAATCTGCTTCTGAAAGGTTACATCCATGAAAATTCTATCTAGTACAGTTCTAGTAAGACACATACAGGGTCATCATGAGTTAGAATCGACTCCACATGAATTGGTTTTTGTTGATTATAGCCACATAATGTGTGTTGTTGTTGTTATATGCCGGTGAGTCGGACCCGACTCATAGCGACCCCTCCTTGGGTTTCCGAGGCGGTATCACTATGGAAGTAGATTGCCCAACCTTCCTTCCCAGGAGTGGCTGGTGGGTTTGAACTGCCAGCCTTCTGGTTAGCAGTCAAGTGCCTTAGGCACTATGCTACCAGAGTTCCACATAATGTGTATA
>NW_006921826.1:4370097-4373517 GCF_000298275.1 Orycteropus afer afer | reverse complement strand
TTTCATTTTCCATACAGCAGTTCACATACACTCTGTCTCATGACATCAACTGCTATTTCCCACAATGCAACAGCTCTCTTCCCACTTCCTCCTCATAGTTATCTCTTCTCTGTGTCCTTCCCTCCCATGCACTCCTGCTCCACGAACTGTTTCCCTGTGCATAAACAGCCCTTCTGTTCTCCCATGATTGATCTCTCCAAGAAGTGTATCCACTTAAAGTAAATGTTCAGCTCATATGCCTGTCTTTTGTTTGGCTGGAAGCCACAGGAGTGGGTTCAATTCCAGACCTGAAGGCAGCTAACGGCCATAGTCTCAGGGGTTCCACCAGGCTCTATCAGACCAGCAAACCTGGTACCCCCCCCCTTTTTTTTTATTTTTAGTTTTGTTCCACACTGTTCTCCCACTCTATCCAAGATCTCCTACACAGATCCCCCTCCTAGTGGATGACAGTGATAGCTGAGCATGATCTAGTTCTTCTGGTCTCAGTCATATGGGCTGAGGATCGTGTGGTGTACCAGTCTCTTGGACTAACTGTTTCCATGCATCTTTGTTTTTCTTCATTCTTCTTTGCTGTGGATGAGGAGAGACCCATCGTTTCATCTAGATGGCTGCTTGCAAGCTTTTAAGATCCCAGTCACTGCTCACCAAAGTAGGATGTGGAACAATGTTTTTGTGTAGTTTATTATGCCAATTGAGCTTGATGTCCCCTGGGACCACAGGTCCAACTACTCACTCCCTCTGGGTAGCTGGCTGTGGCCAAGAAGTGACTATAATTGTGTCCCTTGTCAGCTCTACTATATACCTGGGATTCTTACAGAACATACAAATGCACTTGCAGAAACACTGTCTGCCAACATGGTTATGGGCATACACTCCCCTGCATAGACATACCTAATCATTCAGCCTGTCCACCCATCTACCCACCCGTAGATCAATGACAATGCAGTACTGTGTGTGCAAAAGGGTTCATCTTTGTTGTCTGTACCTTCCATGCACCTCTCTGTCTTCCTCTTCCTCAGTGCCACCATGTTGATCACACATTTGGTACATTGCCCTTCTCTTCACCTAAATCAATACTTATCTCTACCTATCTAGCAGTGCTCCCTCCCCTCTTCTCCCACCCCTGGTAACCAACAAAGAAAATTTCCTTCCATATATAAACCTTTCATTGACTTTAAAACATACTTTCAATGGCTGCACAGTATTTTATTATATGGATGAACCAATATCCATTTACCCATTTTCCTATTAACAGATAATCAGATAGTTTCCAATTTCTTTAAACAAGACTGTGATTAACATCTCAGAGCTGAATGTTAGTGTTTTCTGTAAATTACAGTATTTCGTCCAGGAATGAAATCAGTAAGTATGTACATTTTTTTTATTATTGATACATATGGTTAAACTGCCCTCCAGAAAGTACTACGAATACCACCAAATTAATGCTACTAGCAATATATAAAAGTGCCAACATCAGATATGTATCATTTAAATTTTTTTTCCAGTTTCTAAGGGAAAAAATAGTATTGAAAGAAAGATATTTTTAGTGTTTTAAGCACAAATTTTGGAAGGATGTATAATGGTAATTTTCAAAGAGCTTTATTGAAGCAAAATTTACATACCATAAACGTCACCCACTGCAAACGTACAACTCATTTACTTACAATAAATTTATAGAGTTTTGCAACTATCATTACTATCTAGTTTTAGAACATTTCTATCACCCTAAAAAGGAGCTCTGGTGGCCCAGTGCCTAAGGCACTGACTGCTAACTGAAAGGTTGGCAGTTCAAACCCACTACCCACTCCATGGAAGGAAGATGGGGCAATCTACCTCCATAAAGATTTACCACCTTGGAAATCCAATGGAGTCACTATGAGTTGGAATCAGTTGGATGGCAGTGAGTTTGGTTTTGAGCATAACCCTAAAATATTCCCTTAAGCCCTTTTCCAAGTTTATCTCTTTTTCCTCTCAAGTCCTAGGCAACTACTGATTTGCTTTCTGTCTCTATAAATTTGCCTTTTCTGGATTTTTCATATAAATGGAATCATACAATACGTGGTCTTTATGACTGGCTTCTTTTTCTCCCAAGACCCACTGACATTGAGTCAACTCCAACTCATTGTGACCCTACAGGACAGAGTAGAACTTCCCTATAGGTTGTTTTTTTTTTTTTTTTTTTCCTATGAGTTCCAGTTGGTTGATAGTGTTGTTAAGTTCTTCTGTACCTTTGCTGAGCTTCTTTCTTGTTGACCTATCTCTCCTTGAAAGTGGTGTGTTAAAATCCCCCACTATTAATGTAGAGTTGTCTATCATTCCTTTTAATTCAGTTAATATATTTGCTTCATGTATTTTGGAGCATTTTCATGGGGTGCATAAATATTTATTATTGTAACATCTTTGTCGATTGACCCTTTCAGCATCATATAATGGCCATCCTTGACTCTTTAGATGTTTTTCACCTTAATGTCTATTTTGTCAGAAATCATAATTGCTACCCCTGCCCTTTTTTGGTTTCCATTGGCTTGGTATATTCTTTTCCATACCTTAACTCTTAATTTGTTTTTATCTTTGTGTCTAAGGTGTGTCTCTTGTAGGCAGCATATCGATGGGTCTTCTTTTCTTATCCAGTCTGCCACTCTCTTTCTCTTGATAGGTGCATTTAGTCCATTCACACTGAGTGTAATTAGTGATACGTTATGAGTTGATTGGTGTCACTCTATTGTGGTTTTTTGTCACGTCATTGGTGATTTCTTGGTCCATGTATATTTCTGTGCTGAGTTCATTTTTTTTTGGCTGTTGCTTTCTCCCTTTTCTTCTCCATAGTCAGTTTTCTGTTTATTAAGCCCCTATGTTTCCTTCCTTCTGGATTTGCTTAGAAGAATTGTTACTTTTCTCTGTGAATTTATTCTTGTCTCTATATTTTTAGAACAGTGCATGCTGCAAAGACATTGTCCTGTTTTCCTCTCCATTTGAAGGTCTGTACCTAGAAGTATTATTCTCTCTGATAAGTTAGTTGCTATTGTTGTGTGCTGATTGAATTCCTTGGTTTTTAAGGTAGAATGTTTTATGGTCTTTTTATGAGTATCTATTTCTGATTTGGTTTTAGAGTTGATGTCACATATCCTGGTTTTGCTGATCTCTGTTGTGGGTTCTCTATTGCAAGGACTTCCTTAAGCATTTCTTATAGGGTTGGTCTGGTTTTCACAGTCTCTTAATTTCTGTTTATCCGAGAATGCCTTGATTTCACCCTCATATTTGTTGGATAATTTGGCTGGATATAGGATTCTTGGTTGGAAGTTCTTTTCTTTCAGTGTTGTATATATGCTGTCACATTGCCTTCTTGCCTGCATGGTTTCTGCTGAGTAATCGGAGCTTAGCCTAAGTGTTTGATTATTATAAGTAATATTTCTTTTTTCC
>NW_006921826.1:4366047-4369952 GCF_000298275.1 Orycteropus afer afer | reverse complement strand
TCTTCCTTCATCGTACAGGGGAAGTTTTCTGTTAATAGGTCTTCCACAATTTTCTCGGTGGGTTTTTGCCTCTTCTTGTTCTGGAATTCCAATGAGTCTTATATTGTTTCATCTCATGTCATCGCATATAATTCTTAGGTTCTCTTCATTTCTCTTAAATCTTTGTTCTGATTTTTCTTCATACAGGCTAGCGTCCAGGGATTTGTTTTCTAGTTGGGATATGTGTTTTTGAGCCAGTTCTAATCTACTCTTTTGTGCTTCTACTGTGTTGTGTAATTCTATCATTTTGTACCCATGTTCTGCATTTCTGTGTTCACCTTCTGCATTTCTAACTGCTGTTTTTGTATGAGTTCTGATTGTGCATTAATGTTAATATTCTGTTCCTCGATGATTTTCCTGAGTTCCTCCAGGGAACTGTCTGTGTTCTCCTTGTTTCTGTTTGGGGTTTCCTTAGGCTCTTGTATAGCTCTATAAACATATCTTCTAAATTCCTTCTCAGATAATTCTATTGCCTCCTCTTTCTTCATGTAGAATGAAACCTTTGTTTCTGGTTTTGCTTCTAATGCCTTGTCCTGGTTTTTTGTTTGTTTGTTTGTTTGTTTGATTTGAGGTTGCCTGTTGTTTCCTAGATATTTTGAGGTTATCTTTAACTGTTGGTTATGTGTTGATTTGTTTTGTCTTAGTTGTATGGTTTAATATTTTGGAAAGGTGAAGCTGGTGTATTTTATTTTATTATTGATTTGGGTATGCTGGGTCACTTTGCTATTTTCTTTGTGATGGTGAAATCACTGTGTGGAATATGGATATGTGTTTCTGTTTGTCGTAAAGAGGGTTTAGAATTCGAAGTGGGAGGTTTTATGGCAATTGGCTGGATATGGTTTCTTCTATTGAATGAGTGAAGTTATTGGCAGAGAAGGTGGGAGCAGAAGAAGAAGAAAAGCTTGGTGTTGCTAGCATTGGTTTCTAGGGCTTTGCATGGGCTGTTATTGATGACGTAGTTATTTACAAGTCTGCGGCTCAATCTCAGGAAAGATTCCTGTTGTTAGGGAGTCGCCACTTTCTGCCAGGCGCAGGCACATTGAAAGACCCCACTTCCGAGGCCCCTCGGCACCAAAAAGCCGATCCAAGGCAAATTCCCAGTACCGCACTCAGCCGCAGCTTCCTCTCTCTCCCTACCCCACTGCCCATGGTGCTGCGCAATCTGCCCAGACCATGAATTGCTTGGGAGTTTTTCTGTGATACTGCCCACCTGCGGCACCAAGATGCAAGTGATTTCAGCTCTGCTGGAGTCAGGGGCATGCCTGCTAGTAATTGGTAGTCCCAATATCAGTGACAAAAATAAGCACAGACCTCTCAATGTCTCCCAGGCTGACCCAAGCCCACTCAGTGACCCAGTGAGAGGGGAGCAAGCTCACCCTCCTGGAGCACCAGTGAGCTCTCTGCTTGGGTTTCAGTGGTGCTGTGTGTACCTGTTTGCACTTAGGTGACCCAAGTTATCAATAATATCAGGTGTTGGAGGCAGATCCTTGGGGCTGTTTGCTGGAATGTTAGTGTGGTCGCTGGTATGCTGATATAGGGTGTCTTCTTTCTTGGCTCACGGAGATCTAAGGTGGCCGCCCTTGCCTGCCAGTCAGTGACTGCCCCAGGGAAGTTTCCAATCGCCTCTCTCAGCTGCCCGTCCATCCTCTGCCAGGCAGATCTTTCTTAAATAATCTCCCTGTGCCTTTCCTCTAATTCTGCTCTTCTGTGTTTGGTCCACTCTGATTCAGCGAGCTGTTCAGAGCACCAAAATCCTTAATTCAAACTGCTGTACCTAGTTTTTCAAGCACTAAGATGCTAGAGGGAGATAGCATGGTGCTTACTGACAAGACTTTTTTGAATCCCTCCTTCCATCTTCTTTTGATGTTTCCTGCATCATTGAATATTTTGCCCATAGAATATTTCAGTATTGTAACTTGAGGCTTAAACTTTTTCTCACTTCTTTCACCTTGAGAAATTCCAAGCATCTTCTTCCCTTTTGTTTTTCTAACTCCAGGTCCTTTTACATTTCATTATAGTAATTAGCTTTGTCTGCTTGATCTGCTCTTTGGAATCTTCTGGTGACCTCTTTTGTCATTTCTTCCATTTGCTTTAGTTACTCTCTACTCAAGGGCAAGTTTCAGAGTCTCTTCTGACATCCATTTTGGTCTTTTATTCTTTTTTCATCTTGTTAATGACTTCTTGCTTTCTTCATGGATGATGTTCTTGATGTCATCCCACAATTCTTCTAGTTTTTGGTCATTGGTGTGAATGCATCAAATCTACTCTTTAGATGGTCTCTAAATTCAGGAGGGATATATTGAAGGTCATATTTTGGCTCTTTTGGCCTTGCTGTAATTGTCTTCAACTTCAATTGAACTTGCATATAAGCAGTTGATGGTCTGTTCCACAATCAGCTCCTGGCCTTGGTTTGGCTGGAGATATTGAGCTTTTCCATCACCTCTTGCCACAGATGTAGTTAATCTGATTCCTGTGTACTCCATGTGGTGAAGTCCACGTGTACAACTACTGTTTGTGTTGCTGAGAAAAGGTATTTGCAATGAATAAGTCATTGGCCTTGCAAAATTCTATCATGCAGATTCAAAATGGAGTCTTGTCAGTAATCACCACACTATTGCCCTCTAGCATCTTAGTGCTTGAAAAACTAGGTACAGCAGTTTGAATTAGGGATTTTGGTGCTCTGAATAGCTCACTGAATCAGAGTGCACCAAACACAGAGGAGTAGAATTAGAGGAAAGGCACAGGGAAAGAAATTAAAGAAGAGCTACCTGATGGAAAGTGGACAGGCAGCCAAGAAAGGCCATTAGAGACTTCCCTGGGGGAGCTACCATCAGGTGAGAATGGCCACCTGAGACCTCCCTGGGTCAAGGCAGAAGACACCCCATATCAGCATACCAGTGACCACACTAACATACCAGCAAACACCCCACGGATCTACCTTCAGCACCTGATTTTATTGGTAACATGGGTCAGCTAGGTGCAAACGGGCACATGCAGCACCACTGAAACCCAAGTAGAGAGGTCACTGGTGCTCCAGGAGAGTGAGCTTGCTCCCCACCTCAGCAGGTCACTGAATAGGCTTGGGTCAGCTTAAGTGGTATTGAGAGGTCTGTGCTTGTCTTTATCACTAATATTGGGACCACAGATTACTAGCAGGCACTCTCCCGAATCCAGCGCAGCTGAAACCATGTGCATCTTTGGCACCGAAGGTGGGTGGACTAACAGACAAAGTCCTGAGCCGACTGCTGTCTGAATGGGTTGGGTCAGCACTGCAGGCAGGCGGGCTGGAGAGAGAAAAATACATGGCTGAGTTTGGACCCGGGAAGTTGTCTTGGGTTGCCTTTCTGGCACTGAGGGGCCTCGAGAGCAGGGTCTTTGCATGTGTCTGAGCCTGTCGGAAAGTGGCAACACCCTAACAACAGGAATCTTTCCTGAAATTGAGCTGCAGGCTTGTAAATAACAGTATGACATCATCAGTAGCATCCCACTCAAAGCCCTAGAAACTGACACTAGCAACAGTAAGCTCTCCTCCTTCCACTCCCACCTTTTCCGCCAATAACTCCACTCATAAAATAGAAGAAACCATATTCAGCCAACATAAAACCTCCCAGTTCAAACTATAAACCCTCTTTACAACAAACAGAAACACATTTCCACATTCCACACAGTGATTCCACCATCACAAAGAAAACAGCAAAGCGACCCAGCATACCCAAATCAATAATAAAATAAAATACACCAGCTTCACCTTTCCAAAATATTAAACCATACAACTAAGACAAAACAAATCAACACATAACCAACAGTTAAAGATAACCTCAAAATATCTAGGAAACAACAGGCAACCTCAAATCAAACAAACAAAC
>NW_006921826.1:4362392-4365412 GCF_000298275.1 Orycteropus afer afer | reverse complement strand
GGAAAAAAGAAATATTACTTATAATAATCAAACACTTAGGCTAAGCTCCGATTACTCAGCAGAAACCATGCAGGCAAGAAGGCAATGTGACAGCATATATACAACACTGAAAGAAAAGAACTTCCAACCAAGAATCCTATATCCAGCCAAATTATCCAACAAATATGAGGGTGGAATCAAGGCATTCTCGGATAAACAGAAATTAAGGGACTTTGTGAAAACCAGACCAACCCTATAAGAAATGCTTAAGGAAGTCCTTGCAATAGAGAAACTACAGCAGAGATCAAGAAAATCAGGATACATGTCACCAACACTAAACCAAATCAGAAATAGATACTCAACATAAGACCATAAAACATTGTACTTAAAAACCAAGAAACTCAATCAGCACACAATAAAAGCAACTAACTTATCAGAGGGAATAATACTTCTAGGTACAGACTTTCAAATGGAGAGGAAAACAGGACAATGTCTTTGCAGTATGCAGTGTTCTAAAAATGTAGAGACAAGAATATACCCCAAGGTAACCACAAAGAAAAGTAACAATTCTTCTAAGCAAATCCAGAAGGAAGGAAAACATATTGGTTTAATAAGCACAAAATCAACTATAAAGAAGAAAAGGGAGAAAGCATTAGCCAACAAACTGAACTCAGCACAGAAATGTATATGGACCAAGGAAATACCAACAACACAACAAAAAAATACAATAGAATGACACCAATCAATTCATACCTATCACTAATTACACTCAGTGTGAATGGACTAAATGCACCTATCAAGAGAAAGAGAGTGGCAGACTGGATAAGAAAAGAAGATCCATCGATATGCTACCTACAAGAGACCCACCTTAGACACAAAGATAAAAACAAATTAAGAGTTAAGGTATGGAAAAGAATATACCAAGCCAGTGGAAACCAAAAAAGGGCAGGAGTGGCAGTATTGATTTCTGATAAAATAGACATTAAAGTGAAAAACATCATAAGAGACGAGGGACATTATATGATGCTGAAAGGGTCAACTGACAAAGAAGATGTTACAATAATAAATATTTATGCACCCAATGAAAGTGCTCCAAAATACATGAAGCAAATATTAACTGATTTAAAAGGAATGACAGACAACTCTACAATAGTAGTAGGAGACTTTAAGACACCACTTTCACGGAGGGACAAATCAACTGGAAAAAAAGTCAACAAGGATACAGAAGAACTCAACAGTACAATCAACTGACTGGAACTCATAGACATATACAGAGCATTTCACCCAACAAAAACACACTTCACATTCTTTTCCAGTGCACATGGATCCTTCACCAGAATAGACCATATGCTAGGACATAAAACAAGCCTCAATAAATTCAAAAGCATTGAATACTGCAAAGCATCTTCTTGTACCACAATGCTATAAAACTAGAAATTAATAATAGGAAGAGCAAGGAAAAAGCATCAAACATATGGAAGCTGAACAACTCACTGCTCAAAAACTACTGGGTTACAGAACAGATAAAAACTGAAATAAAAAAATTCCTAGAAACTAATGAGAATGAAGATACATCCTACCAAAACCTATGGGACACAGCAAAAGCAGTACTCAGAGGACAGTTTATAGCAATAAATGCATACATCAAAAAAGAGAAAAGAAACAAAATCAACACTCTAACTCATCAACTCCAACAACTAGAAACAGAACAACAAAAGAATGCTACAGTATCTGTTGTTGTTGTTATATGCCGTCAAGTTAGACCCGACTCATAGCGACACCCCTTGGGTTTCTGAGGCAGTATCACTATGGAAGTAGATTGCCCTATCTTCCTTCTGAGGAGTGGCTGGTGGGTCTGAACTGCCAGCCTTCTGGTTAGCAGTCCAATGCCTTAGGCACTATGTTACCACAGTATCTAGAAGCAAGCAAATAATAAAGATCAGAGCAGAAATAAATGAAACAGAAAACAAAAAATCCATAGAGAAAATCAATAAAACAAAGAGCTGGTTCTTTGAAAAGATTCATAAAATTGATAAACCATTGGCAGACCTAACAAAAGAAAAGGAGAAAATCCAAATCACAAGAATTGTAAACAAAAATAGTGTCATCATAACAGAACCAACTGAAATAAAAAAGATACTGACAGAATATTATGAAAAACTGTACACCAGTATATTTGAGAACCTAGAAGAGATGGACAAGTTTCTAGAATCACAAGACCTACCTAAATTATCCCACTCAGAAATAGAAAACTTTAACAGACCCATAGCAAGGGAAGAAATTGAACAGGTCATACCAAAACTTCCCACAAAGAAAAGCCCTGGCCCTGATGGCTTCACTGCAGAATTCTATCATGTATTCAGAGAAGAGTTGATACCTATGTTACTCAAGCTTTTCCAGAGCATAGAACAAGATGGAGTATTCCCAGACTCATTTTATGAAGCAAGCATAACACTAATACCAAAACCAGGAAAAGGAAACACTAGAAAGGAAAACTACTGACAAATATCACTCATGAACATAGATGCAAAAATCTTTAACAAAATCCTGACCAACAGAATCCAACAACATATCAAACAATTAATACACCCGGACCAAGTGGGATTCATACCAGGTTTACAAGGGTGGTTCAACATCAGAAAATCAATCAATGTGATCCACCACATAAATAAAACAAAGGAAAAGAACCATATGTTATATCAATTGATGCAGAAAAGGCATTTGATAAAATCCAACAACCATTCTTGTTTAAAACTCTCAGCAAAATAGGGATAGAAGGGAAATTCCTCAACATAATAAAGGGTATATATGCAAAGCCAACAGCCAACATCATTAGCAATGGAGAAAGACTCAAGGTATTCCCCTTACGAACGGGAACCAGACAGGGATGCCCTCTATCACCACGTCTATTTAACATTGTATTGGAAGTCCTGGCCAGGGCAATAAGGCAAGAAAGAGAAATAAAAGGCATACATATTGGCCAAGATGAATTAAAACTATCTCTATTTGCAGATTATTTGATCCCATACATAGAAAACCTA
>NW_006921826.1:4353580-4362167 GCF_000298275.1 Orycteropus afer afer | reverse complement strand
AAACTAATTACTAATTTCATATGGAAAGGAAAGAGACCTAGAATAAGCAGAGCACTTCTCAAGAAGAAAAACAAAGTGGGAGGTCTCACACTCTCAGATCTTAAGAACTACTATATAGCTACAGTAGTCAAAACAGCATGGTATTAGTACAGTGATAGACAGATAGACCAATGGAACAGAATCAAAAGTCCAGATATAGACCCATCCATCTATGCACAACTGATCTTTGACAAAGGCCCAAAATGCATTAAATGGGGAAGAGACAACCTCTTTAACAAATGGTGCTGGCAAAACTGGATATCCACCTGAAGAAAAATTAAACAAAACCCATACTTCACCCCATATACAAAAACAAACTCAAGCTGGATCAAAGACTTAAATGTAAAACCCATAACTATAAAATTCATCAAAGATAAAATAGGGGAAAATCTAGGAGCCCTAATTTATGGCATAAATAGACTGTCAAGCATAACCCAGAATATGCAGGAGATAGAAGAGAAGCTAGATGACTGGGACCTTTTAAAATTAAATTCTTGTGTGCATCGAAAGATTTCATCAAAAGAGTAAAAAGAGAACCTACAGATTGTGAGGAAATATTTGCCTATGCCATATCTGATAAAGGGCTTATCTCCAAACTCTACAGAAAAAGACAAATAACCCAATTCACAAATGGGCAAAAGACTTGAACAGATACTTCACCAAAGAAGATATACAGGCATCCAACAAACACATGAGAAATTGCTCACGATCATTAATCATTAGAGAGATGCATATCAAACCAACAATGAGATATCATCTCATGCCAGTAATAATAGCAAAGTTCAACAGATCAGATAGTAACAAATGCTGGTGGGGTTGTGAAGAGGTTGGAACTCTTGTGCATTGTGAGATTGTAAAATAGTACAACCATTGTGGCAAATGGTATGGTTTCCTTAAAAAAACTGAAAATAGAAATATCATTTGACCCAGTAATTTCATTACTGGGAATATATCCTAAAGAGGTGAGAGAGAGCACACGAACAGACATATGTACACCTATGTTCATCGTAGCACAATTCACTATAGCAAAGAGATGGAAACAACCTAAATGCCCATCAACGGATGAGCAGATAACCAAATTATGGTATATCCACACAATGGAATACTATGCCACATTAAAGAACAATGAGGGATACGTGAATCATCTTGTAATGTGGATGAACCTGGAGGACATTATGCTGAGTGAAATAAGTCAGTTGCAGAAGGAAAAGTACTATATGAGCCCATTACTGTAAAAAGACAGAGAAGGGTTTTCTTGGGAAAGGGAACTCACCTAGTAGGTTACTGGGATGGTGAGGGAAGGGGAGGGATTAATTTCAGGCTAGTTGGGGCTTATACACTGACATGGGTAGGGGGAAGGATATACGGGAGGGATATATGACCACCATAATAACATTGGGAAATGAATTGTGCACGAAAGAGATAGACGACAGATGGTAATACCAACCAATACGACAGATGCTAATACCAACCAATGTGTCCACAATGCCACATTGCCATGAACACCAAACACTAGGCTATACAGATAAACACATAAACACCTGAGATGATCATACTGGGGTCAGTGAACAGAAGTATACTCTAGACCAAGGATAGATTCAGCTGAGGTTAATTTTGCACACACACTAGTGATACAAAATACCTGCAATCCTTACAGAAACAATAGAAGACAGACACAGAGTAATCCCTCACAGACATCCAGACACTATGGGAAAGAGATCCAGTAGATCTACTACCTCAGGATCATAGTACTGGGGGACACCAGACTCAATTGGCACACAAAATACATAAAAATATTGCTCCAGATCCTACACTGGTGAGTAGCAACTGGGGTCTTAAAAACTTTCAAGTGGCCATCTAAGATACAGCTAATGGTCTCCTAGCATCGGAAGTGAAGAAGAACGCAAAAAAAAAAAAAAAAGGGGGGGGGGCATTTAGAAGCAATCAGCCCTAGGACACGATAGCCCTCGAGACCACAAGAACTAGATGGTGCCTGGCTACCAATGCCAACCACTCAGTAAAGGATCAAATCTGGAGATACTGGATAGAGTGGGAGGGAAAATGTGGAACATAATCCAAAAACTCAATAATGACCAGAATTACAAGTCAAATCTGGTGAGACTCCCAATACTATGGCCCTGGAATACATTTAGCACCTGAAATAAAACTCACCCCCAGGGGAAGCTCTCAGCCCAATAGTTAACAAGATGTACACGCAGACCACTTAACCCAGGATGACGCACCCACATACTCTATGGTAATACATCCCTTAGAGCAATAGACCATGGGACACCAGAGGACCAACATTCAAATTGAGGAAATTCAGGACAAACAGGAGTGCATAAATATGAGGGACACAGGGGGTAGGATTGCAGGGTAGGGAGAGGAGGAGACTGGGTTAGGTTTGGACATGGCGAATGGGGAATGAAACTAAATGTACACATTACATTGAATGTAAAGCAAGCTCTTAAAATAAAAAATAAAATAAAATTATTCTACATAAAAAAAAATTCTATCATGCAATCTCCAGTGTTATTTCTGTCACCAAAGCCAAATTTTCCAACTACTGGTAATTCTTGTTTGTTTCCAACTTTTGCATTTCAGTCACCAGTGATAATTAACACATCTTGATTGCACATTTGGTCAATTTCAGACTGCAGAAGTTGATCAAAATCTTCAATTTCTTCATCTTTGGCTTTGGTGGTTGGTGCATAAATTTGAATAATAGTTTTATTAACTAGTCTTCCTTGTAGGTGTATGGATATTATCCTATCACTGACAGCACTGTACTTTAAGACAGACCTTGAAGCATCCTTTGTGATGAGGAATGCCACACCATTCCTATTCAAATTGTCATTCCTGGCATAATAGATCATATGGTTGTCTGATTCAAAATGGCCAAAACCAGTCCTTTTCAGCTCAAGAATACCTAGGATATCAATCTTTATGTGTTCCATTTCATTTTTGACAACTTCCAATCTTCCTAGATTCATACTTTGTACATTCCATGTTCCATTTATTAACAGATGTTTGCAGCTGTTTCTCCTTAATTTGAGTTGTGCCATGTCAGCAAATGGAGGTCTCCAAAGCTTTACTTTATCTATATCAGCAAGGTTCGTTCTACTCTAATGATTTAGCTCTTTCCCAGACATATTTTGAGAGCTTTTCAACCTAAGGGGCTCATCTTTCTGCACTGTTTTGGACAATGTTTTCAGGCTATTCAAAAAGTTGCACAGTAACGTATCAGACAGTGTTTCTCTGCTATTCATAAGGTTTTCCCCAGCCAATTCTTTGGGAAGTGGATGGCCTCTTCCTTCTTCCTAGTCTGTCTCAGTCTGTAAGCTGTGTTGAAACCTCTGTACCATGTGCAACCATTCTGGTGTTTGAAACACCAGTGGCACAGCCTCAAGCCTCACAGCAACACACAAGCCACCACAGTACAACAAACTGACAGACAAATTCAACTCCCTTAGCTGTTCAAAACCTCTCTGCCCTCCCCTTACCTGGATCCCTGCCACTGCCCTCACTCTGTCGTCCCCCTGGCTTTTTCTTTTTTCCACTTTCCTGCCTCTTGGGGGTGGGGTCTGAGACTCTCCCCTTACCTGGATCCCTGCTGCTGCTCCTCACTCTGTCATCTCCCTGGCTTTTTCTAGCGCTTTCTAGTGAAGAGTAGCTAAAGCAAATGGAAGAAATGATAAAAGAGCTGAACAGAAGATTTCAAAGATCAACTTGAGAAGACAAAGTCAATTATTATAATGAAATATGCAAAGACCTGGAGTTAGCAAACCAAAAGGGAAGAACACTCTCAGCATTTCTCAAGCTGAAAGAACTGAGGAAAAAATTTAAGCCTCAAGTTGCAATATTGAAAGATTCTATGGGCAAATTAGGAGCTCTGGTGGCATAGTGCCTAAGGCATTTGACTGCTAACCAGAAGGCTGGCAGTTCAAACCCACCAGTCACTCCTCAGAAGGAAGATTGGGCAATCTACTTCCATAGTTATACTGCCTTAGGAACTCAAGGAGGGGTTGCTGTCAGTCCAATTCACTAGATGGCAGTGAGTTTGGTATTTGGTTTTTATGAGCAAAATACTGAATGATGCAGGAAACATGGGGGAAAAAAAAGGTGGAAGAAATACACAGAGTCACTGTACCAAAAAAGAACTGTTTGATGTTCATCCATTTTAGGAGGTGGCATATGATCAACAATCAATGGTACTGAAGGAAGAAGTCAAGGCTGAACTGAAGGAAGTAGCAAAAAACAAGGCTCCAGGAATTGACGGGATACCCATTGAGGTGTTTCAACAAACAGATGCCCCACTGGAGGCACTCACTTGGCACTCAATTATGCCAAGAGATTTGGAAGACAGCTACCTGACCAACTGACTGGAAGAGATCCATATTTGTACCCATTCCAAAGAAAGATCACACAAAGATCATTGTGTGATCCCACACAATGTGGAAATTATTAAACAATATCACTGATATTGTATTCAAGTAAAATCTTACTGAAGGTAATTCAAAAATGGTTGCAGCACTATATTGACAGAGAACTTCCAGAAATTCAAGCTGGATTCAGAAGAGGACATGGAATGAGGGATATCCTTGCTGATGTCAGATGGATCTTGGCTGAAAGCAAAGAATAATAGAAAGATATTTAAAATTAGTTTTACTGACTATACAAAACCATTTGATTGTGTGGATCATAACAAATTATGGATAACATTGAGAATGGGAATTCCAGAACACTTAATTTTACTCATGAAGAACCTGTACACACACCAGGAGGCTGTCATTCAAACAGAAAATGGTTTAAAATCAAGAAGGGAGTGTGTCAGGGTTGTATCCTTTTACCATACTTATTCAATTTGTATGCTGGACTATATGAATGTGGCATCAGGATTGGAGGAAGACTCATTAACAATCTGTGACACACTAATGATGCAACTTTGCTTGCTGAAAGTGAGGATGACTTGAAGCCCTTACTGATGAAGATTGAAGACTATAGTTTGCAATATGGATTACACCTCAAAATGAAGAAAACAAAAATCCTGACAACTGGACCAGTAAGTAGCATCATGATAAATGGAGAAAAGATTGAAGTTGTCAAAGACTTCATATTACTTGGTTCTATAACCAACACCGATGGAAGCAGCAGTCAAGATATTAGATGATGTATGTTGTTGTTGTTGTTATGTGCCGTCGAGTCGGCCCCAACTCATAGTGACCCCTCCTTGGGTTTCTGAGGCAGTATCACTACGGAAGTAGGATTGCCCAACCTTCCTTCCGAGGAGTGGCTGGTGGGTTTGAACCGCCAGCCGTCTGGTTAGCAGGCAAGTGTCTTAGCCACTATGCTACCAGAGCTCCCTAGATGATGTACAGCACTGGGAAAATCAGACACAAAAGACCCCTTTCAAGTACTGAAGAGCAAAGATATCTCCTTGAATCTAAGGAGCTCCTGACATGAGCCATGGTATTTTCAATCACCTCATATGCATGTGAGAGCTGGACAATTAATAAGGAAGACCAAAGAATTGATGCATTTGAGTTGTGGTATTGGGGAAGAATGCTGAAAGTACCATGGACTGCTAAAAGAACTAACAAATCTGTCCTGGAAGAAGTACAGCAGGGATGCTCTTTGGAAGTGAGAATGGCCAGACTTAATCTCATCTACTTTGGTCATGTTATAAAAAGGGACCACTCCCTAGAGAAGGATATTATGCTTAATAAAGGGGCGGGGCAATGAAAAAGGGGAAGGCCCTCAACAGGATGGATTGACACATTGGCTACAATGATAGCCTCAGATATAGCAATGATTGTGGAGCTGCCACAGGACCAGACAGTGTTTCGTTCTGCTGCACATGAGGTCTCTGTGACTTGCAGATGACTGGCCAGCACCTAACAACAATAACAACAAGGTGCAACTATTGGTCTCTCCCCAACTGGAGCAAAGAAGAGTGAAGAAAATCAAAGACCCAGGAAACAGTTTATCCAAAGGAGTAATGGAGCATGTGAACCCCAGCCTCCATGATCCAAAGACCAGAAGAACTAGATGTTGTCTAGCTACTACTGCTGACTGCTCTGAAAGGGATCACAATAAGAGGTCCCAGACAAAGTGGGGGAAAGTATGGAAAAATCTCAAAGTCATAAAAGAGACCAGGCTTACTGGTCTGAGTAAGACTGGTGGAACCTTGAGACTGTGACCCTTGGATATCCCTCAAGCTAGAAACTGAACTTATGTGATTCAGCTATCAGCCAAATGATAAACAGTCCTGTAAGGTGAACAGTAATATCAGGAGGATATGCACTCATTAGAACAATCAAACATATAAGATCAAGAGGACAGCATTTGCCCAGGGCTATCCCTAGGAAGGTGGGAGGGGATGGGAAGAAAGAATAAAGAGAAGGGCAGGGTGCACAGGGAGGAAGTAGGAAGAATGCTGTTACAGTGTGGGGATTACAGTAAATGTCACAAAACAGAATGTGCATGGATTGTTAAATGGAAAAGAATTTGCTCTGTAACTTTCACCCAAATCACAGTTTTAAAAACCAAAAAACAGAAAGCAACAAATGCTGGAGAAGGTGTGGAGAGATTCGAATGCTCAAACATTTCTGGTGAGACTGTAAAATGCTACAACCACTATGGAAAATGGTATGGGCTTCCTTAAAAATGGATATAGAAATATTATATGACCCAGAAATCCCATTACTAGGTGCATATCCTACAGAAATAAGACCCATGACATGAACAGATACATATGCCCATCCATGTTCACTGAAGCATTATTCACAACAGCAAAAAGATGGAAACAACCTAAATGCCCAGCAATGGAGGAATGGATAAACAAACTATGGTATATACACACAATGGAATAGACATAACATTATGTTATTCATTATGATGAATCTTCAAAATATAACATGGATGAACCTAGAAGATATTATACCAAGTAAAATAAGTAAATCACAAAAGGAAGAATATTTAATGAAATTACTACTATAAAATGTTGAGAAAAAAATGTTTTAAAATTGTGGTGTTGATTGTATATATTTTTGAATATATAAAAACTATTGGATTGTACACTTTAAATGAGTGAATTATATGCTATGTGGAGTTCCATAAAGCCAATGAACTTGAATATCTCCTTGAATCTAAGGAGCATCTGACATGAGCCATGGTATTTTCAATCACCTCATATGCATGTGCGAGCTGGATAAATTGATCTTCTGGAACCTAAGAGCTGAAAGTTATAAAATTAAAGAAAGAAATGTGTATCTACACAAAAAGTCCAGTATATACCAACTAGAGAATTGCAAGAAACTTTCCATTGTTTTACAGAATGATTTTAAAGCATATACACATATACATTGAAAAAGTTTGATATTTTGAAACACATTAGACAGCATTCAGCAATGTGGCATTTACCCCTAGGTGTTTATTATTATGGTGCTTTGGTTTTCTAAGTGTGATAGCTATTTTTGTGCACTTTCCCTCTGATTTATTTGGGAAAATTCAAAAAGGATAGTTATTCCCAGAGCTTTTTAAGCATATTGCCAGAATTTTATTTGATTACATTCTTTGTGTTGGTATACAAGTACAGAGAAACACGTATAGAGAGCTTAGACAGCTCCATGACCCCTAATGATCCATAACTGCTCTAAATATCTATAATTTTCAAAGGCTGAGCAAAGGTGCCCAAGAAAAAAATACAGACAAAAGTAAGACTTTGTGACCTGACTATCTACTGAGGTTAACTGCCTCTACTGGTGGGGGCATTTTTGTGGAAAGCTACCTGCAAAGCTAGAAAAACCAAATGAACACTGAATGCCCACCAAGCAACAGTTGATTCCTCAGTTATTAAATATACTCCTCATAGCAACACTTTGATATTATTAAATTCCTTTTGAGCTGTGGAAACCAGCTTTGAAAGATTAAGTGGCTCATCAAAGACCACATAGCTATAAGTGGTTTTGAACCCAGATCTCCTAACCCTAGATGTGGAGTTTGTTCTATACTGCCACAGAAAGCTATAACCAAGAGTTAGCAAACTTAGTCAAGGGCCAGAAAGTAAATATTTTAAGCTTTGTAAGCCATATGGTCTCTGTCACAACTACTCGGCTCTGCCACTGTATAGTGAAAGCAATCACAGCCAATATGTAGATAAATAAGTTTAACTGAGTATCAATAAAGCTTTACTGCATTTACAAAAATAAGCAGTGCGTTGGATTTGGCCCAAGGGCTGCTATAGACTAAAACATACAAACAAAAACCTTCAATGTACCTTACCATAGAGGGCCTAGGCTCTAAAGATTTTCCTTTTCTGTCCTTCAGAGTAATTTTTAATTACCACTCATACTCTAGTGAATAGCCCCAGGGACAAGTCAGGGACGCCCAAAGCAGCAGGCCAGAAGAGCAGGAGAAAGGGGATTAAAAGCCAAGAAGCCAGACAGTGGTACAGTCAGCCACAGGGACCCAGGTGGGGGTGATACGAGAGGTCTCCAACAGCAAGACAAACTTGTCTGTCGGTTTGTCCTACTGTGGTGACATGTAG
>NW_006921826.1:4347782-4350995 GCF_000298275.1 Orycteropus afer afer | reverse complement strand
CAGAAGGGACCATTCCCTGGAGAAGGATGTCATGCTTGGTAGGGTGGAGGGTCAATGGAAGAGGGGGAGGCCTTCAACAAGATGGATTGACAAGGTGGCTGCGATGATGGGCTCAAGTATAGCAGGGATTGTGGGGCTGGCGTGGGATCGGGCAGTGTTTCGTTCTGCTGTGCATGGGGTCACTGTGAGTCGGAAGCTACTCGACGGCACTTAACAACAACAACAACAACAACTCTAGTGAATTATATGCAATCATTATTATTTCACTATAAATTCATCTTCCAGTTCCTATCTCTTCCACAGTGCTAGTCTTCCCTTCCCTGACACCAATCTTACCTGTAACAGTAAACACTTTAATGCAGTGGTCAATTTTTTAATGTGAGGACCAATTCTGAAACAATAAAAATTTCCCCTAATCTTAGTAAAAATAGCTGTATTTAATCCCAAAATAATTTTTTTAAAACATATTCTTAGAATTTAGATTTCTCTGCTTGATTATTTTTAAATGTTTATGAAAAATTGGTACTTCTTTATAGTTACCATGGTGCTAACATTTTGGCAACAGAATCATCTTTCTAATCTTCCATTCCTTATTTTTATATAGTGCTTTAGGATTCAAAAATCGCCTTGCTATACATTATTTCATCAATCTTTGAAGTAGGTATTACTATAAAGAAATACACTAGCAGAGGTTAAGTGACTTGCCCACATGGCCAATCCCTTCTCTGAGCTAGGAGCCTGGTATAAGGAGAGAGAGGAAAAAAAAGAAAAGAAAAGAAAAAACTACTTCCTTGGCTTTCTCCTTTACCTTCTTTGTTATTTCTGGCCTGGACCAGAACTCACATGCCTAGCGACAAGCAATTCTGAAAAGATTCTTCTCCTGCTGGTTGCCAAGGTAGCTTTTTCTCTTTAAGACCTCCACTTTGTTGAACTGAAAACTGCATTGAATTAGAACAGAGGGCTTTCTGGGAAGCCAGGCAGGGTACGCAGCTCTCTGGTCTTGGACTGCTCATCGTTACTGCTTAAGCAGCCATTTCCTCCTAGAACTCATCCAAAAAATTACAAATAATCATTTAAAATATAGTTTGAATGCCTGACCAACGTCAAGTTAATTCTTACTATTTTATGCTGTTTACTACTTGTTCTGAGTGTCTGTTTTATTTCTCCAAATAAATATAAATTCCTGTGGTCTTTATTTCTTTTTCTATCCTCTTTGGACTCATATGATTCACTCTTTTCCTTTCATCTGTCAGTATTCTTTCTGTATAAGATCAATCCCTTATGTCCACTGATTTTTATTCAACTAATTTTGAAGACATGATAATATCTAAAGTGGGGTCTTGATCCATTGCATTACTTGTTCATATTCATTTCTTCAAGATCTGATCTTAATTTTTTTCAGATATTGTTGGGTAGTTTATTTGCATAGCTACCCTAATATTTTCACTGAGTACCTCTGGCAGTTTAGGATATTTTTAGTTTCAGGTAAGAAGTTTTAATGACAAGTAGTCACATAGGGTCCTTTGTATCAATATTCAGGGAACCTGATGAATTAAACTTTCTTAGCCCTACTTACCTCTGCAATCAGGTCATGTAGCTCTCCTTCACTGGGGCAGCATCCTAACGACCTGATAATTGTTCCAATCTCTCTGGGGGAAAAAAAATTGTCAGTAGATAAGAACATAAATTGAAAAAGTAAGTGATATGTCTCTCTCAATTATTTCAGAGCATATGTAACACAGCAAACAAAGTCATTCAGTAAATAGTTTCATGATTATAAAAGACACTTTCAGGGGAAAAGAGGAGGCAGAAAAATGAACCAAAGAGAGAAGAAAGAAGTGTTTCCATTAATTGACAGATTGAAGCACTGCCTAGACCAAAATCGTAAAGTTCTAGAAAAGGAAATAGGGGGAAGAAAGAAAAAAGAAGAAGAAGAAGAAGACGGAAAGAAAAAGAAATGTCAAGCTCTGCCTAGGCAGAATAAAAAAAAGTTCTGGAGAAGGAAAAAAATAGAAAGAAAGAAAAAGAAATGTCAGCCACTTACTGACGGATTTTAAGTATTACTTAACTCTGTTGAACCCCAGTTGCCACTTCTGTAAGAGGGGGTGATATTGCCTACCCCAGGGGTTTGTGGTGAAGTTTACACTAGTGGCAAAGTACTTTTAAAGCATGGCCTCCAGCACCAGATTGTGGGGGTTCAACTTTAACTCTGCAAGGTGCTAGTTGGGCAGGTTACCTACCTAATCTCTCTGTATATAAGCTCCCTGGTCTGTAAAACAATAGCTACCTCAAAACACTTAAAATTGTGCTACAACACACTGTGGGTTAGATAAGTCTGAGCCATCATGAATGTAAAGCACAGCTCTTGGCAGAGTAACCACTCAAAAAATATCAGTTACCCACCTCATCCTTCCCTATAATGATGTAATTCAACTCACTAATCTAAGTATAAATTATATTCATACTCTCTGCTTAGTAAGGCAGTGAATAGTTCCACTCAAAAGTTTAAAGTTGTATTATTTCAATATTAAAAAATCAATTAATGTACCTCATCACATCAACAGGCTAAAGAAGATTCATATGATCTTATCAATACTTAGAGAAAGAGAATTTGATAAAATCCAACACTCTTTCATGATAAAAACTCTCAGAAAACTAGGAACCAAGGTGAACTTCTTTAACTCGATAAAGAATACCTACAAAAGAACATACAGCTAACATTACATTTTTGAAAACAGTTTATTTTTGTTGTTCAGAATTTACACAGCAGAATATACACCAATTCAACAATTTTGACATGTACAATTCAAAGACATTGATTATATTCTTTAAATTGTGCAATCATTCTCATCCTTTTTTCTGAACTAATCTCCCCTATTAACATAAACTCACTGGCCTCTAAGTTTCCTATATAATCTTTTGCATTGCTGTGGTCAGTTTGATTCCATACAGAGAGTTCTTTAAAAAAGCACAATGCTCATGGCAGACATCCTTAAGTTAAGCTAAACTATTACTTGGTTCTAAGAAGAATTCAGTGGATATTTTTGGCTTAAGGTTTAAAGATTATCTCAGGGCAGAGTTTCAGGGGTTCATCCACCCTTCTTGGCTTCAGAAAATCTGGATTCCATGAGAATCTGAAATTCTTTTCTGCATTTTCCCATTTTGATCAGGATTCTTCTATAGCATTTGTGTGTGTGTGTGTGTGTGTGTGTG
>NW_006921826.1:4345924-4347620 GCF_000298275.1 Orycteropus afer afer | reverse complement strand
ATTATTCTCTACAAGGAGAGTATCTACTTCAGGTAAATGTTCACCTCATATGCCTGTCTTTTGCTTGGCTGGAAGCCACAGGTGTGGGTTCAATTCCAGACCTGATGGGCAGCTAGGGGCCATAGTCTCAGTGGTTCCACCAGGTTGTATCAAACCAGCAAACCTGGTCCCCCATTCCCCCCCTTTTTTTTTTTTCTTCTCCAAATGATTATGAGTTTTGTTCCACATGGTTCTCCCTCTCTATCCAGAGTATCCTACATAGATCCCCTTCCAAGTGGTTGACATTGGTAGCTGGGCACCATCTAGTTCTTCTGGTCTCATAGTCGTATAGGTTGCAGATCAGTGTACCAGTCGCTAGGATGGATTGTGTCCATGAATTTTTGGTTTTCTTCATTCTTCTTTGCTCTGGACAAGGAGAGACCCATCATTGCATCTAGATGGCAGCTTGCAAGCTTTTAAGATCCCAGTTGCTACTTGCCAAAGCAGGAGGTGGAACAATGTTTTGTGCAGTATGTTATGCCAATTGAGCTCGATGTACACTGTGACTGTGGTCCCAAGCCCACAGGTTCAACTACTTGGTCCCTCTGGGTAGCTGGCTGTGACCAAGCAGTGACTACCACCTTGCCTCTTGTCAGCACTACTATACACCTGGGAATTCAGATCATACACATAAACTTATAGGACCGTTGTCTTGGGCACACTCCCCACTTCACAGACATACATACTACTTCAGCCTGTCTACCCATCTGTCCATCCATGTATCCACCCGTATACCCATTTTGCCTTCACTGACAATGCAGTACTGTATGTGTAAAAGGGTTCATCTTTGTTGTCTGTACCTCCGATGTTCCTCTCTATGTCTTTCTCTCCTTCAATGCCACCATATTGATCACTCACATTTGGCACACTGCCCTTCTCTTCAGCCAAATCAATACTTATCTCTATCTATCTAACAGTGTTCCCTCCTACCCCTGGTAACCAACAAAGAAAATGTCCTTCCATAGACAAACCTTTCCTTGACTTTTACAATAACAGACTAACACAATATTTGTCCTTTTGTGATTGACTTATTTCACTCAGCATAATGTCCTCAAAGTTCATCCATGTTATGCAGTGTTTTGTGGATTCTACATTACTCTTTAGCATTGTACAGTATTCCATTGTGTGTATGTACCATAGTTTGGTTATCCATAGTTTGGTTATCCATTCCTCAGTTGATGGACACCTAGGTTGCTTCCATCTTTTGGCTATTGTAAACAGTGCTGCGATGAACATGGGTGAGCACATGACTGTTCTTGTCATGGATCTCACTTCTTTAGGATATATAACTAGTAATGGACTAGCTGGGTCAAATGGTATTTCTAGTTCCAACTTTTGAAGGAATCGCCACATTGCTTTCCACAATGGTTGTACCATTTTACGTCCCACCAGCAGTGTATCAGAGTCCCAATCTCTCCACATCCTCGCAAGCATTTGTTATTTTCTGTCTTGTTGAAGTTTGCTACTAATGCTGAGGCAAGATGGTATCTCACTGTTGTTTTGATTTGTATCTCTCTAATAGCTAATAATTGTGAGCATTTCTTCATATGTTTGTTGGCCGCTTGAATATCGTCCTTGGTAAAATGTCTATTCATGTCTTCTGCCCATTTTTTAATTGGATTATTTGTCTTTTTGTTATTGAGGTGTTGGAGTTTTC
>NW_006921826.1:4322561-4323441 GCF_000298275.1 Orycteropus afer afer | reverse complement strand
AGGACAAATATTGTATTAGTCCATCATTGTAAAAGTCAAGGAAACATTTATCTATAGAGGGACATTTTATTTGTTGGTTACCAGGGGTGGGAGGGCAGGGGAGGGAATACTGTTAGACAGATAGAGATAAGTTTTGATTTGGGTGAAGAGAAGAGCAATGTACCAAAGGCGAGTGATCAATATAGTGGCATTGAGGAAGAGAAAGACATAGAGAGGTACGTGGGAAGTACAGACAACAAAGATGAACCTTTTGCACATAGAGTGTGGCGTGGTCAGTGAAGGCAAACATGGGTATATGGGTGGATAGAGGGGTGGACAGGCTAAATTATTAGGTATGTCTATGAAGTGCAGAGTGTACCCAAGAACAGGTATAGGGTTGGCAGACAATCGTCCTATAACTTTATGATCTGAATTCCCAGGTGTATAATGGAGCTGACAAGGGGCAATGTTGTAGTCAATGCTTGGTCACAGCCAGCTACCCAGAGGGACCGAGTAGTTGAACCTGTTGCCTCAGGATCACAGTCGCAAAGGACATCAAGCTCACTTGGCATAACATACTACACAAAACATTGTTCCACCTCCTACTGTGACAAGTAGCGACTAGGATCTTAAAAGCATGCAAACTGCCATTTTGATGTAATGATGGGTCTCTCCTCGCCCTGAACCAAGAAGAATGAAGAAAATCAAAAATTAATGGAAACAATTAGTACTAGTGACTGGTACAACATCTGACCTGCAGCCTATACAATTATGAGACCAGAAGAACTAGATGGTGCCCAGCTACTACTGTCAACCACTTGGAAGAGGATCTATATAGGAGATCCTGGATAGACAGGGAGAACAATGTAGAACAAAACTCAAAATCATTTGGAAAAAAAAA
>NW_006921826.1:4320618-4322282 GCF_000298275.1 Orycteropus afer afer | reverse complement strand
AAAAAAAAAAACAGTAAATTACCATAGTGTTTTAACCATGTAGATATATTGATACATGCAAACTGGGCTTACAAAAAAGTGTTTTTGTTATAACTATAGAGATATTTTAATGAAAAATAATAAATTTCTGCTGAAATACTGTGAAAAAAAAGAAAAAAAGATGCCAGCACTATGCAACAAACTATGAGGTAGAACAGAAGCACTAAATACAATATTAGGAATTAATTGGGAAGCTGACATCATATTTAATGATGAGAAACTAGATGTCTTCCCCTAAAACAAGAGACAAGAAAAGGAAATAAAAGCTATACAGATGGCAAAGGAAAAAAGAAAACTGCCTATGTTCACAGATGACATGATTCTTTGTGCAGAAAACCCCAAAGTATCAAAAAAAAAAAAAAAAACCCTCCTGGAGCTAAGCAATTATAGCAAAATTGCAGGACCCAAGGTCAAAATACAAAAGTCACTTGCTCTCCGATATAACAACAATGAATAAATAAATGGAATTTTAAATTTAAAACACAATACTGTTTACATTAGCACTGAAAGAAAGAAAACCTTAGGTATAAATCTAGTAAAATATGTGTAAGATCTATATAAGGAAAACTACAAAACATTGGGATATTGGGCCGCAGTTTCTTTCCAATATAACACTAGATACAAGGTAGCCATTTTATATTCAGGTTACTTAAGTAAATGAGATGCAAATTTCCATATCTTAATAGTGATTGATTAATTAACATTTGCATAGTTATTTATTTGCATTATATTTGTAAAGGACTTTCACATATATTTACTTGATCTTCACAAAATGTCCTTGATTGTTCAGAGATAAGTAGACTGAAATTTGGAAAGGTCCTAGGTTACACAGCTAGTAACTGGCAGTACTAAAATTAAAATGCATTTTTAATTATTCTAAATCTCATTCATTCATTAAATATTTATTGAGTATCTACTATGTGCCAAGGACTATGTAAGTGCTGAAGATGAATAAAATAAAACTGTCCTTACTCTCATGGAATATACGGAAGAATGACTATTAATGAAGCAACTAGAGTAAAGGAGATAAATTGGGAGCAAAGGCAGCTTGTAAAGTGTATCATGAGCACACAGAAACTTAGCTAGACTGGGATTATGAGGCTAGGAAAAGCTTCCATCGGAGGTAAGGTTTAACTACTTAAAGGTTAAATAGGAAAAGAAATGTTCCTAGCAAAGAAAATAGCTTATGTAAAGGCCCTAGGGTGAACAAGATCACGAGATATTAATGGTATTAAAAGTTCAGCGTGGCTGGAACAGAAGGTTTATGGGAAGGAAGAATATGAAAGGAAACTCAAGTCCTGAGGTATGGCAAGATTACATGAGATCTTTAAAATAGTGGTTAGGAGTTTAAGGTTTTTCTAAGAACTAGAAGATAATATTGAAACAGGATCGTGACACGCTCAGACTTGTATTTCAAATGCTCCATGCTCACATATGTGGAACATTGTTGTTGTTGTTATTATGTGCCATCGAGTTGGACCTGACTCACAGCGACCCCTCCTTGGGTGTCCGAGGCGGTATCACTATGGAAGTAGATTCCCAACCTTCCTTCTGAGGAGTGGCTGGTGGGTTTGAACCACCAGCCTTCTGGTTAGCAGTCAAGTGCCTAGGCACTACGCTACCAC
>NW_006921826.1:4295412-4316795 GCF_000298275.1 Orycteropus afer afer | reverse complement strand
GCTACCACTGTCATCCACTTGGAAGGGATGTAGGAGATCCTGGATAGAGAGGGAGAACAACGTGGAACAAAACTCAAAATCATTTGGAGGCAAAAAAAAAAAAAAGGTGAGGACCAGGCTTGCTGGTCCAATAGAGCCTGGTGGAACCACTGAGACTATGGCCCCTAACTGCCCTTCAGGTCTGGAATTGAACCCACACCTGTAGTTTCTAGCCAAACAATGTACAGACATGTGAGTTAAACATTTACCTCAAGTAGACACACACCCTGGAAAGAACAATCATGGGAGAAGGAAGGGCTGCTTATGCACATGGAGACAGCTCAGGGAGCAGGAGAGTATGGAGGGATGGTCACTGGGAAGAGGTAACTATGGGGAGGAAGTGGGAGGGGAGCTGCTGCATTGTGGTAAACTGTGGCGAATGACATGAGACAAAGTATATGTGAACTGCTGTATGTAAAGTGAATTTGCTCTGTAAATCTTCACCCAAATCACAATAAATTTAAAAAAATAAAAATTAAAAAAAAAAAGAAAGAATTTGTTGCAGAGACAGAAGTGGTCTACAGAGAACAAACCTTTAATGAAACACTGCATGAGACAGTAAAGTGGGGCCGCAACCAAGTGTATATACCACACTAGCTGGACTGCCAATGTTTCCCAGTTGGCTTACAGCAACTATAGAGGACAGAATGAGGAAGATATACAGTTGGCAAGTCACATGGGTGGAATTCCTAGGTTTTAATGTTCTGGTCCTAAGGATTGATCCAGGCATCTGCTTATCTATAGACCAAAAGGTACTCCATCAGGGAGTCTCCTGTGCTGACACCCTAGAACCTGCAACAAACGGTGTAGCAATTACATACTTTTCCAATCACAATTTTTCTGGTTCCTATCAGTACAGGTAATTTAAATAGTTCACAAGAGAATATGATTGCTAACTTCCATTCCTTACATTTGTCCCCATCTCACTATCAGTAGGAGTGAGGTAATTTACAAAGAATGTGGCCTGGCCTCTTCCATTCCTTATATCATGTCTCCACCTCATAGTGAAATACTATTCTGAAAACAAAAATGATGTTCTTTATATTCTTATTTACAATGATGTCTGTGGTGGTTGCTATGTGCCGACGAGGCAGACCCGACCCCTAGCGACCCCGCCTTTTGTTTCCAAGGCAGTATCACTACGGAAGTAGATTGCCCAACCTTCCGAGGAGTGGCTGGTGGATTTGAACCTCCAGCCTTCTGGTTAGCAGTCAAGTGACTTAGGCACTATGCTTGGCTGGACCTGGTTTTGAGTGCTGGGCAGCTGATGGTAGTTATTCCCCATGATGATACTGGCAATCAACTCCATGGTGGAATCTAGTATGAATAGCTGAGTAGCTGCATTAGGGATGTGGTCTGTTCTCAGTATATAAGGAGAAGCTTTAGGAATGGCCTGTAGCTTTTTGCATGCTTGAATCCTGCACGTAGCCGAGTCATTACTCGGCAGCCTGCCATGTTGTCTGCTGATCTTGGGACTCTTAATAGACTTGAATCAATGGCCTACTGTGTGGTTTGGTAATATGAGGATTATCCCTATTTACTTGTTGACTTTGGGCTTGTTAGCCTGAGCAGTCAGCAGCTGGCCAAGTGAAGAAACACCTCTAGCTCAATTGGGCCAAGAGCAAGAGGCAGAGCTGAAGCCCAAGGTAGAGAGACTTTCACCCAGCCCCTAGAGCCTAGCATTTTGAACTCAGACTTCTAGCCTCCAAAACTGTAAGAGAATAAGCTTCTGTTTGTTAATACCATCCCATTTGTGGTATTTTCTGTTAGAGCAGCATGAAGTAATCAAAACAATGTCCAAGATACACTATTATGTGAAAAAGATGCAAAAAACACACATAGTTTTCTACAATTTCCATCAAGAAGAAAAGAAAAAGGAAAAAAGAAATGCATCTCATATCATATATAATGCTTCTCAATGTCACAAGAAGCTGTTTACATTAATTGAAAGGTGGGAAATGCCTTAGACAGACTGGGAGACAGGAGCAAAGGCTGGAGGAAGTCTTTTACCATGTATCTTTTGAACCTTTGAATTTTGAACAAATAAATAAATAACGCAAATAGTTGCAGCAGGACTTAGACAGGAAACTGCCAGAAATTCAAGCTGGATTCAGAAGAGGCTGTAGAACAAAGAATATCATTGCTGAAGTCAGATGGATCTTGGCTGAAAGCAAAGAATACCAGAAAGATGTGTACCTGTATTTTACTAATAATGCAAAGGCATTTGACTGTGTGGATCATAAGAAATTACGGATAACATTGCAAAGAATGGGAATTCCAGATCACTTAATTGTGCTACTGAGAAACCTGTACATAGACCAAGAGGCAGTTGTTCAAAAAGAACAAGGGGATACAAAATATTGAATTAGCAGTAATAACACACATTAATCTATAGGTGGGTACCTAGGTAGACAGGCAAGATGATCAGATATGCCTAGGCAGAAGGGAATATAGCCATGACCATATATAAGTTTGGCAGATGATATTTCTATATACGCATTTGTGTAAAGCTATAAGAATGCCCATATATAATAGAGCTAACAGAGCAAAGTTATGATAACTTCTTAACCACCGTCAAACACCCTGAGGGAATGTGTCACTGGGTCCACAGGCTCAGGACATGGTTGCAGGGGACATCAAGCTCAACTGGCATCATACTGCACAAAAACATTGTTTGACATCTGTTTTGGTTACCTAGTACTCCTCTGACAGGAATATACCACAAATGGGATGGCTTGAACAAACAAGAGTTTATTCTTTCTTTGGAGGCTTTAAGTCCAAGTTCAAAGTGCCAGGGTCTAGAGGCTGGGTGAAAGCTCCTCGGCCTTGGGCTTCAGCTTGCCTCCTGCTCCTGGCCCACTAAAGCTGGAGGCTTTTCTTCACTCAGTTGCTGGCTGCTGAGGCTGACAAGCCCAAGGTCAACAAATAACAAGGCACAGTCCTGGTATTACCAAACCACATGGCAGGCCATTAATTTAAGTCCATTGAAAGTCCCACGGTCAGCAGAGCATGGCAGGCTGCTGAACAATGACATGGCTACATGCAGGGTTCAAGCGTGCCATCAAAGAGACCATTCCCAAAGCTGTTTCTTATATACAGGAAGCAGACACATACCCAAAGAAGCTGCTCCAGTAGATTCCACCATGGACTTAATTACCAGTCTCACCATGGGGATTAACTACATTCAGGTGCCTGGCCACTCAACCAGGTCCAGCCAAGTTGACACACAAACTTAACCACCACAACATCCTACTTTGGTGAGTAGTGACCAGGGTCTTAAAAGCTTGGAAGCAGCCATCTAAGATGCAACAATTGGTCTCTCCTCGTCCAGAGAAAAGAAGAATGAATAAAACCAAAGACACATGGAAACAGTCCAAGGGACTAGTGGACCATAGAAACCTCAGCCTACATGGCCCTGAGACCAGAAGAATCAGATGGTACCCAGCTACCACTGCCAACTACTCAGAAAGGGATCAAAACAGGAGATCCTGGATAGAGTAGGAGAAAAATGTGGAACAAAACTCAAAATTATAAAAAAAAAGACCTGGCTTACTGGTCTGATAGAGACTGGTGAAACACCTTCGGGCCTGAAATTGAACTCACTCCCATGGCTTCCAGCCAAACAATAGACAGTGTATAAGGTAAACATTTACACCAGGTAGGTACACTCCTTAGAACACTCAACTAAAAGAACAACACAGGGAAAAAGTAAACACAGGGAGAAAGTGGGAAGAGAGCTGTTCCATTATGGGAACTATAATCAATGTCATGAAACAAAATGTATATGAACTGTGGGATGGAAAATGAATTTGCTCTGTAAACTTTCACCCAAATCACAACTTTAAAAAAAGGGGGACCTCGTGGTTTAAAATAACGAAAGTTGTGTGTCATGGTTGTATCCTTTCACCATACTTATTCAAAGTGTATGCTGAGCAAATAATGAGAAGGTGGACAATTTGAAGAAAATCGTGGCATCAGGGTTAGGGGAAGATTCATTAAAAACCTGTGATACACCGATGACACAACCTTGCTTGGTGAAAGCAAAAAGGACTTGAAGCATTTATTGATGAAGATCAAAGATACAGCCTTCAGTGTGGATTACACTACAATATAAAAAGAACAAAAATCCTCACAATAGGACCAAAAAGCAACATCATGATACATGAAGAAAAGATTGAAGTTGTCCGGTATTTCATTTTACTTGGATCCACAACCAGCACGCATGGAAGCAACAGTAAAAAAATCAAATGATGTACTGCATTGGGCAAATTTGCTGCAAAATATCTCTTTAAACTGTTAAAATCAAAGATGCCACTTTGAAGACTAAGGTGCACCTGACCAATTGTCTCACATGCATGTGAGCGCTGGACAATAAATAAGGAAGACTGAAGAAGAATTGATGCATTTGAATCATGGTGCTGGCAAAGGATAATAAATATTCCATGGACTGCCAGAAGAACAAAGAAAGCTGTCTTTGATAAAGTGCAGCTAGAATGTTCCTTGGAAGCAAGGATGGTGAGACTTTGCCTCTTGTACTTGGTCATGCTGTCAGAAGAGACCAATCTCTGGAAAAGCATATCATGCTTGGTAAAGTACATGGTCAGTGAAAAAGAGGAAGACCTTCAAGAGGATGGATTGACACAGTGGCTGCAAACAATGGTCTCAAGCATAGCAATAACTATGAGGATGGCACAGGACTGGGCAGCATTTTGTTCTGTTGCACATAGGGTTGTTAGGAGTCGGACTGACTTAATGGCACCTAACAACAGCAACAACATACAAATAAATTTTAAATTACCAGTAAATAGCTTAATAAAATAAAATGAATATTTTGGCTTCAGGATAGAAAGGCTATTGCCTTAAGTCAAGCAAGAGAGATGGAATGGTCTGAACAAGGAACAAGTTGTGAGGATGAAGAAGAGCAAACAAATCCAAGAGCTATTTAGAAAGGTCAATCAGACTTTATGAGCAACTTAATGTGAGGGAGGAAGGGACCAAAAAAAAAAAAAAAAGAAAAAAGACTAGAAAAGTCAAGGATGAAATCTATGAGTTACCAATTACTGAGTTATGAAAAGAGAAGGAGAAGTAAGTTGAGGCGAGAGAAAAATAAAAAGTTGTTTTAGACATGTTGAATTGGAGGCACTAGTGTCTTCCATCATCCAAGTGAATATGCACTTGGACAACTGCTTGTTTTGGGGAGAGGCAATCTGCCATGATCCCTGAGTGTCCCTTTACATTCTTGATGGTTATGCTAGAATGAAAGGCTCTGATCATTTTTCAAGGTTGTGCTTGAAGTGAGCACCCTTGAGGGGTGAGGTAAGTTCTCCCTCCAGACAAAGAGCAAATTTCTTTATTCCTTGCTATAAAGGCAGTAGATTCCCTAAACCCAGTGTTTCTCTCCTGTAACATCATCCATCTCCTGTGCAGGCATCCATCTGGAACCATGACATCACCCACATGGAACTTTGAGGACAAGGGGAACTGACACAACAAGCCAATGCACGGGCTGCTTGCTGTGTCCAGAGTAATAAAGTCCTTTGTCACTGACCCAGTAGTCTCATTACTAACAATATGAAACAGCCTAACTCATAGGTTCACAGTACAGTAAAATGAAATCCAGACTTGACATTTATAAAGACGTGAAGTGCACAAGAAAAATCTGATCTAGAGACACAGATGTGATTATGTCACCAAGGAACCAGAAGAGTTCCTCTAAGAAAAGAGTTGTTGTTGGTGTTAGGTGCCACTGAGTCAGTTCTGACTCATAGTGACGCTATGTACAACAGAATGAAGATGAGCTCCTCAGATTGGAAGGGACTGAAACAAGTTGGTATTGGCTGGAAAAGACAAGGGCCCAGAAAGAACTCTGGAGGAGTACCAACATTTAGGAAAGGTCTAAGAAAGAGGAATCTGCCCTACAGACAGAGAAGAACAGCTCAAGAGGTAAGTGAAAATCCAGGAGAGTAAAGCGTCATGGAAGCTAAAGAATGAGATTGAAATTGTGGAGTCCTCCTTGGTATCAAATGCTGCCGAGAAGTCAAGTAAGAGAAATTCTGAGAAATGTCCATTGGATTTTGTAAAAAGAGAACAGCTTGACTTTGCAAGGGAAGGGGGAGAAACTAGATTGTATTGGGTTGAGAAATAGGTCAAAAAGATAAATCTAAGAAGTCAAGGGGAGAAAGGGAGGTCTGGAGGAGGTCATGATGTCAAGGGAAATTTTTTCCCTTCTTTTTTTTAAAAAAATAATTCATTCATCCATTCATTTATTTACTTTTTTTTTTTTTTTACAATTTTATTCATATTTTTATTTCAGTCATACTGAAAGTATTATTGGCTTTATTCCATAAACAAATTGGTTAACAAAATGACCTCCTTCAGTTTATTTGAGGGAGAAAAGAAAACTATTTTTTTATTTATTTAAATTTTTATTGTGCTTTGGGTGCAAATTTACATAGCAAACTTGTTTTACATTCAACTGTTCGTACACATCTGATGATTTCACGGCCCTAATTACTATCCCCAACAGTAAAAACTCTCCTCCCTTCTACCCCCTGTGACCACCAGCTCCCTGTGCCCTTCTCATCCATGCATTCCTGTCTGTCCAGCTTTCCCTCCATGTGAGTGCTACCCTTTTGGTGTCTTATGGCTGATTGATCCAACGGGTGCATCTCCCTAGAGTAGGTGAGTGCATCAACCTCAGGTAGGTGTTCTGTATGTAGGTCTTTCTACTGTTGGGCTGAGAGCCATCCCATGTAAGTGAGTCCATTTCTAGGTCCAAAGGGTAACTTGGGGCCATAGTCTCAGGGGTTCCACTAGTCTCTCTTCGACCAGCAATTCTGGTCATTTTTGTGTTTTTGAATTTTGTTCCACATTTTTCCTTCCAGTCTATCCAGGATCTCCAGATTTTATCCCTTTCCAAGCAGTAGTTCTTGTCTTGGGTTGTGGAGGCTGAGGTCCTTGTGGTCCTTCTTATCTTTGGACTAATTTTTTCCATTTATTTACTTTTAAAATTATGGTAAAAACTATGTATGTCTTAATGCTAATGGTAATGAGCCAGTACAAAGAAAGGTGGAAAAGGCGAACCACAGTACTTAGTGCCCACTGTCTATGCAGCCACCTCTATCTCAGATCCTGCCACCTACAACTTGTGACGTGTGACAGGGTGGCAGGTTCTTCTTTCCACTTTTAGGAAATTTTGCTCTCTCCCTCTTTCCATGTCTCTTTGAAGAACCTATCACCTTCTTCTCTTCTGAGCTAATCTACCTGCATTGTCTCAATTCACCTAAGTAGACCATAGAAAACAAAGCCGATCTGATGTCTTCCAAGCATCAAGCAGCTTATTCCCTCCTAGTTCTCAAACTCCAAGGCCTAATTGCCATAAAGAAAAAGGGAAAAGATTATTTCAATTATGAGTCCACATTGGCCTACAAAAACAATATAGTAACTCTCTCAAGAACTCACCCTGTTACAAACTGATCTGCTAGCTCATCCATATTTTTCTCTTGTCCTCTAATTACAATCTCTTCACATGTCCTATGGGGCCTTAGAAGCTATGGTAAGAATCATTGTGGCTGAACTTGGCATAGAGGAAGTAGATGCTTCCTCTGCCTGCAGTTTTCCCTCTTCAATTTTCCTAAAGTTTGCATTAACCTTGGCATCTCAGTGCAATATGAGAGAGGTAGGAAAGGAGCCACAAACATTATTAATATTGAAATTTTTACTGGTCTTGGAAAGTAGGGGAATGGAATGAATTTGATTGCATTTAGACAAAGAAATGTAACATTCCTTACACCTCAAGTTTTATTGTGCAATTCATATCTGCAACCCTAGTTTGTGCTTTGGGAATGGGATGATGAAGAAGTTCCCATATGAAGACTCCTCCTTCTTCTGTGTTGTATATGGCAAGGTCCTCTGCAGAGGGTAAATGGGAAGGAAGAATAGAAACAATCTTAACTGTCTGGGCTCTATCCACTATTCCTTATGACTTGTTGTTATTAGGTGCTGTTGATCAGCTCCAACCCATAGTGACCCTTTGTACAACAGAATGAAACACTGCCTGGTCCTGCATCAGCCTCACAATCCTTGCTGTTCCTGAGCCCATGGTTGCAACCACTGTGTCAATACATCTAATTGAGGGCCTTTCCCTTTTTTGCTGACCCTCCACTTTACCAAGCATGACATCCTTCTCCAGGGAATGGTCCTTCTGACAACATGACCAAAGTAGGTGATCTGAAGTCTGGCCATTCTCACTTCCAAGGAGTATTCTGGCTGCACTTCTTCCAAGACAGATTTGTTAGTTCTTCTAACAGTCTGTGTTAGGCTGGGTTCTCTAGAGAAGCAGAACCAGTAAAGCTCATATATACATATAGAGAAAGAGAAATTTATCTTAGGGAAATGGCTCACACACTTAAAGAAGCTGGCAATTCCCAAGTTCTTGGATCAAACGTTAGGCTGGAGGCTTTTCATGACTTACACAGCTGCAGGGGCTAACGAGCACAAGGTTGGCAGGCAGTATAATGGCTGTTGACTCCAACGAATGACAAATCCAAGATCTCCAGGATGAATGGTGGATTGTTCACTCACAGACAGTTGTAGGCAGCACAACAGGATCCCAATCCACAGAAGAGTGTCTCTTTTCCTGGCAATGCCCAGACCTCTACGACTGCTGCTTGACAAAGCTCCAGCTGTCAAGAGTCTTGGGCAGAAGCCAATTCCACCTTTACTTTCAATTGTATTCTGGTCCATTATCTTAATTGCTACAATAATCTTTATGGTGATCATGCTCCTTCTGGTTCATCCCAGACGGTCCAAAACTGATTTTCATGTTTCCCATGAATCAGGCCCCCTTCCAGATGACTCTCTGATTTCCAATTCCAAAAACCCCGGTTTTCCTAGAAATCCCCATGATGAGCCAGAGCTGGAAAGGCCCCTGGGAATCCTAAAGACATTGAGAATTCACATTGGTGGAAAGATCTCATGGCTACTCAACCTCCTACAATACCAACCCCTGCAACACAACATAGAAAAGGGATTACTCCTGATAGGAAGAAACCTTGGCCTAAGTGGCTGCCTCTTACAGTTAAGCTTTCTTCTAACGTAGCTTATAGAATTAATGGTAGACTTTGGTATCCTCCTCGGGGAGGGGAGCCTAAACCTTCCCGATGGCCTGACCTTCCTCTTCCTTATACTGGGGCATACATAGAAGGTAAAAGAATGGTGTGGGTAGATGGAAAAAGAGTTCCTTTTAACACTCTCCCTTTCTTAGAGAGATTAAAACGATCAGGGCCTAGACGTAAAACTACTGCACAGAGACATACTCTAATCAAGCAATGGAACAGTTATTTTAGGAAACTAAAAGGCCACTAGTATATGTTGCTGGACTATGTAGACCCATCTTCACCCCCAGGCTGGTGGTAATTCAGAGAATGGTGCCAACCACAAGGTTGGGTCACACGTTCTGGCCTCATGTTGTTTTCTTCACCCTGACCATTTTTTCATGTTTTAGTTAACCTCATTGTCTAGCACATTTTACTTATATAATGTTAAGGATAGTTAAGTTAGATAAGGTAAGACGTAAGTTTAGTTTATAAGTTTAATAATAGTTTTATAAGTTTTGGAAAGTTAATAGCTCACAGCCATGTACCCGGAATTGTGGGTTTGTCATTTTGCTTTGTCATTTGTAATCTGCAATATAGTATAAAATAAAGAAGTCACCTCATTATGTGGGGCACATCTTCATCTTGTGTGAGTGTGTCTCCTTCATCTCGCTGACACCACCTCTCCCTCCAGAGACCCACAGCTGATGCTGGACCTTGGCATTTTCCCAGGATGTCTATAAATATATTGGAAGCAGGCCACATCCCTAGGGAAACTCCCTTTCAATGGATTGGCTGTTCAAAACATATACATCCAATCCCATCATGGGAATAATCCACATCACAACTGCTTAAACTACACAGAATTGTGGTCCAGCCAAGTTGACACACAGCTCCAACTATCACAGTCCACCCCTTGTCAACTTGACAGTTGTACACATCTTCTTAGCCATATATAATCTCTAAATAAGGACAGTTATGAAGTCATATTTGCAACTAACATGATACATTAACACACATACAACAGAAATGCATTAACCTTGTTTACATTTCACAGTTCATAATAAAAGGAAACAAAAATATTTGATGCACATGTACAATGAAGAAATATAACAATCACAGTTCTCAAATGCAGTCATTTCTGCAGCTGGTCACATGATCATAGCTGATATTCAGAACTACCTTCTTCCACCACCTATTCCGTATTTCCCTTGCCCTCAGCAAGCACCTCAGCTAGTTCTTTGCCTGGTGGGGTGACCCAAACCTTCATTCTTGAAGGGACTGGGCTGTTAGCAGTCATATCAGAATTGGGTTGCTGTAATTTTCCATTGATTTTAATCACAGGGCATGGTAGTACTAAGAGAAGTCCTAAATAATCTCTTGTATTTCAGACATATTCTTCTTTACCTCAATTGTAATGTCAATCCAATTTCCCCTTGGTAATCAGGATCTATCACACCAGATAGTACAATAATGCCCTTCTTTGTCTGTTGCTCCAGAGGCATGAGGAAGCCAAAATGGCCAGGTGGTATTCTTAATTTCCAGTTCAATGCAATCAGTATTGTGTCTCTAGGTGGGAGTGCTCTTCTTTTTGGTACTAAGATCTCTAGACCCACAGAGCACAGGGTAGCAGGGACAGGAAGCAAAAATTTTTTGAGTGGGTCACTAGGGGTAATAGTGAGTGGTAGCACTCCTGTTTCCACCCCTTGGTTCCTGGACCCGTGAATCCTGGCTATTGGAGAAACAGCACTGTATACTGGATACTGGTTTAGAGCATATACAGCCTCCCGGGGAACATAGCCCCAACCCTTCATAGCCAGGTTGCCACCTAGCTGGTGCTGTAATTGTGTTTTTAGTAGGCCATTCCATCATTCTATCAAGCCAGCTGCTTCTGGATGATGGGGAACATGGTAAGACCAGTAAATTCCATGAGCATAGGCCCATTGCCACACTTCATTTGCTGTGAAGTGAGTTCCTTGATCTGAAGCAATGCTGTGTGGGATACTATGACAGTGGATAGGCATTCTGTAAATCCACAGATGGTAGTTTTGGCAGAAGCATTGAGGGCAGGGAAGGCAAATCCATATCTAGAATAAGTATCTATTCCAGTAAGAACAAAACATTCTCCTTTCCATGATGGATGTGGTCAAATGTAATCAATCTGCCACCAGGTTGCTGGCTGATCACCCTGAGGAATGGTTCCATATCACAGACTCAGTGTTGGTTTCTGCTGTTGGCAGACTGGGCACTCAGCAGTGGTGGTAGCCAAATCAGCCTTGGTAAGTGGAAGTCCATGTTGCTGAGCCCATGCATAACCTCCATCCCTGCCACCATGGCCACTTTGTTCATGAGCCCATTGAGCAATGACAGGAGTAGCTGGGGAAAAAGGATGACTGGTTTCCACTGAACGTGTCATCCTATCCACCTGATTGTTAAAGTCCCCCTCTGCCAAAGTCATCTTTTGGTGGGCATTCACATGAGACACAGATATCTTTACTCCTTTGGCCCAGTCAGAGAGATCTATCCACAAACCTCTTCCCCATACATCCTTGTCACCAATTTTCCAATCATGCTCCTTCCAACTCCCAGACCATCCAGCCAAGCCATTGGCCACAGCCCATGAATCTGTATACAATTGTACATCTGGCCATTTCTTGTTTCATGCAAAATGAACAGCCAGATGCACGGCTCAAAGTTCTACCCATTGGGAGGATTTACCTTCACTACTGTACTTTAGGGAAGTCTCAGAAAAGGGCTGCAGTGCTGCTGCTGTCCACTTTCAAGTGGTGCCTGCATATCACACAGAACCATCTGCAAACCAGGCACGAACTTCATCTTCGTCAGTCAACTAATCATAAGGAACTCCCCATGAGGCCATAGGTGCAGACTGGGAGAGACAAGGTACTGTGACTGGAGTGGAGAACATAGGCATTTGGGCCACTTCCTCATGCAACTTACTTGTGCCTTCAGGTCCTGCTCAAGCCTGATCTCTGATATACCATTTCCATTTAATGATGGAGTGCTGCTGGGCACATCCAACTTTATGACTCTGTGGGTCAGACAACACCCAGTTCATGATGGGCATCTCAGGCCTCATCATGACCTGGCACCTATGGTTAGGCGTTCCAGTCTCTACTAAAGCCCAATAAGAAGCCAAAAGCTGTTTCTCAAAATGAGAGTAGTTATCTGCACAGGATGGCAGGCCTTTGGTCCAAAATCCCAAGGGTCTGCATTGTGATTCACCAACAGGGGCCTGCCAAAGACTCCAAACAGCATGTCTACCTGCCACTGACACTTCAAATGCCATTTGGATCAGCTGGATCATATGGCTCAAGTGGCAGAGCAGCTTACACAGCTTGAACCTGTTGCAGAGCCTTCTGTTGTTCTGGGGCCCACTCAAACCTAGCAGCTTTCCAAGTCACTTGATAAACAGGTGAAGCAACACACCCAAATGAGAGATAGGTTCCCTCCAAAATCTAAAGAGACCCACCAGACATTGTGTCTCCTTTTTAGTTGTGGGGGAAGCCAGGCACAATAACTTATCCTTCACTTTAGTAGGAATATCTCAACATGCCCCACACCATTGGATCCCTAGAGATTTCACTGAGGTGGAAGGTGCCTGAATTTTTGTTGGGCTAATTTTCCACCCTCTAGCACACAGATGTCTCACCAATAAGTCTAGAGTCATCAATACTTCTTCCTTCCTAGGTCCAATCAGCATAATGTCATCAATATAATGGACCAGTGCGATGTCTTGTGGAAGGGAAAGGCAATCAAGATCCCTATGGACTAAATTATGACATAGTGCTGGGGAGTTGATATACCTCTGAGCAAGGACTGTGAAAGTATATTGTTGGCCTTGCCAGCTGAAGGCAAATTGCTTCTTATGGTCCTTTGAAATTGGTATTGAGAAAAAGACATTGGCCAGATCAATAGCTGCACACCAAGTACCAGGAGATGTACTATTTTCCTCAAGTAATGAAACTACATCAGGAACAGCAGCTGCAATTGGAGTCACCATCTGATTAAGTTTACAATAATCTACTGTCATTCTCTAAGATCCATCTGTTTTTTGCACAGGCCAAATAGGTGAATTAAATGGGATGTGGTGGGAATCACCACCCGTGCATCCTTTAAGATGGTGGCAGTAGTCTCTGCAACCCCTCCAGGGATGGAGTATTGCTTTTGTTTTACTATCTTTGTAGGCAGAGGCTGTTCTAATGGCTTTCACTTGGCTTTTCCTACCATAATAGCCCTTACTCCACATGTCTGGGACCCAATGTGGGAATTCTGCCTATTGCTCAGTGTATTTATTCCAATTATGCATTCTGGAACAGGGGAAATCACTAAAGGATGGGTTTGGAGACACACTGGATCCACTGTGAGGTGCACCTGAGCTAAGACTCCATTAATAACTTGACCTCCATATGCCTCCACTCTGACTGGTGGGCCACAATGATGCTTTGGGTCTCCTGAAATTAGTGTCAGTTCAAAGCCAGTGTCCAGTAATCCCCAAAAAGTCTGATTATTATCTTTGAATAATAATGAAAAATCACTCTTGTAAAAGGCCTCAGATCACTTTGGGGAAGCTGAAGAAAGATTAACATTATAAATTTTTGGCAATGTAGTGGGGTCCTTCCTCAAGGGGACCCAGCCTCCCCTTCACTCAAGGGGTTGTGGGTCTGTAAACTGACTCAAGTCTGGGAATTGACTGAGATGCCATAACTCTGTATTCTGGGGATTCAATCTAGGCTGCTGTTCATGTAACCTAGAATTCTTCTGTCTATACAGATCAAGTAAATATTTAGTAGATTTGCCATGTATTTCACTCCTAGGAGCACCATGACTAAGTAGCCAATGCCATAATTCCATACGAGTCAGAGTATTCTGATTACTGTTTCAACTCTGCTGTCCATTATGGTAACCACACCCACCTAGTCTTTTTTGATTAACTGCTGCCACTTGGCCCCTACTACCATGGGGTCCAATCAGCCCAATCGTAGTTAAGTGTCTTAGTTCAATAGGGCTATTCCCACTGTCAAATCAGGCTTACATAAAATAGCAATCACGGCAGTCTTCAAGGATGCTGGGGCTCCCTTCACAAATTTGTTCCTCACCATAGTGGTGAAAGGCGTGTCCTCTGAGCTCTCTGGCTCAAGGGGTCTAATCTGATAAATTCATTCTAACAGGCCAATTTCCCTAAGCCTCTGGATACCTTCTTCTACATTATACCAAGGCAGGTCTGGTACTTCAACTGGACTTAAGGTAGGCCACTGCACAATCCATGCTTCAGTAAGCCAACCAAATAAACAAATAGACCCTTTCCTAACCTCTCGAGCTGAAACACTGAATGAAGAATCCATACTTAGTGAGCCTAAATCAATAAATTCAGACTGATTCAATGTTACATTCCTTGAACCATCATCCCATAGCCTCAGTAGCCATTCCCAGGTTTCTGTCTGTACACGTTAGCAAAATCAAGTAGGTCTTTTCAAGTGTAGCATACCACCTCCTCAATCACACTTTGTATTTCACCTTTTGGGGCTCGCTTGGACTTAACTTTAGTTATAGGTCTAGCAGCAACAATGGGTGGTTGGGGAAGTTCCTGAGACCATTCAGCAATGTCTTCTATGGCATCTACCTCAAGCAATGACCCAGCAGGAACAGTTTGGTTAATCTCATCAAACTGAGGTAGAAGGGATAATGCTTTTACAGTAAGCCCTTCAGATGGGAGGGATTCAACAGAATTTACAGGCTCCATATCCTCATCTTCCTGACTATCTGCCCATATGTCCCCATTCCAGGTTTCAGGATCCCATTTTTTCCCAATCAATGCCCTCACTTTAACTTCAGACACCATTCTGGGTTGGCAATTTAATTGGCATTGTAATTCATCCACCCTTACAATAAGACTCTGGGTTTGGTTTTTGGTAATACCAGCTCTGTTACTAGAAGAAATAAGGCTTTCTTTCAGAGCACAACTGGAAACATTGAGGTCTTTTATGCAGCACTTAAGCTGTGGTTCAGCAGCCCTGAACTCATCTTGCTCTTTCACCACTTTGTCTAGCATAAGTAGGACCAACCAACCAGCTTCCTTATACTCCTCATGCTGACAAAATTGCAGAAAAGTATCAAATGTACAATTACCCAAAGCCTGACTTCTCAAAAGTACTTGATCTATTGGTGGTGTTATTTTGCATATTAATGTTGCCACCTCACACCACAGATTAGCAGGGCCCTCTTTACTAATGGAGGCAAAGTCACCAATCCCTTTATGATTAATCAGATTGGAGAACCAAAACAGAATCAACGTGCTGCCGTCAAGTTGGATCCCACTCATAGCAACACCTCCTTGGGTTTCTGAGGTGGTATCACTGTGGAAGTAGATTGCCCAACCTTCCTTCTGAGGAGTAGCTAGTGGGTTTGAACTGCCAGCCTTCTGGTTAGCAGTCAAATGCCTTAGGCACTATGCCACCTGAGCTCCCAAAACAGAATCAGTGAGAATCAATTAAGGAAGCCTATCCTTATGACTTTGTCTCTCTAGAACCACTCTTGGTTCCAAATTGTGTTAGGCTGGGTTCTCTAGAGCAGCAGAACCAGTAAAGCTTATATATACATATAGAGAAAGAGAAATTTATCTTAGGAAAATGGCTCACACACTTATAGAAGTTGGCAAGTCCCAAGTTTTGGGATCAAATGTCAAGCTAGAGGCATTTCCCAACTCACACAGCTGCAGGGGCTGATGAGCTCAAGGTTGGCAGGCAGTATACCAGCTGTTGACTCCAATGAACAAAGAATCCAAGATCTCCAGGCTGAATGGTGAATTGTTCACTCACGGACAGCTGTAAGGCAGCACAACAGGAGTCTGATCCCCAAAAGAGTGTCTCTTTTCCCAGGATGTCCAGAAATATATTGAAGGCAGGCCACACCCCTAGGGAAACTCTCTTTCAACAGATTGGCTGCTCAGAACATACACATCTGATCCCATCAAAGGAATAACTCACATCACAACTGCTTAAACCACACAGAATTGTGGTCCAGCCAAGTTGACACACAGCTTCAACTATCACATAGTCCACGATACTTTCAGTATTCTTTGCTAACACCTCAATTCAAAAGCATTAACTCTTCACTCTTCTTTATTCATTGTCCAGCTTTCACATGCTACGAGGCTATTGAAAACATCATGGTTTAGGTTAGGCACATCTTAGTCTTCAAAGAGACATCTTTGCTCTTCAGCATTTTAGAGGTCTTTTGCAGCAGATTTGCCCAGTACAATATGTCATCTGATTTCTTGACTGCTGCTTCCATTGGTATTGATTGTAGAACCAACATGACTAGCCTTCTTTCAATGGGTACGCTAACTGACCAATATAATAGGCTGACCAAAAAGCAAAATTATATATAGTAATCTATTTGGAGCAGGCCTTCATATAACTAGCTTATTTAAATAGGTCACCCCAGGAAATGAACTAATGCCCCCCAAAAAATTTTGGGATTCATAAGAAATTGCTATAATGTCTTCCAAACTATATAAATATTGTCATATACCAAGTTCAATCACATTTTTCAAAATCAAATCTGCTAGGAACCTGTCTATTACAGGGGTCATGCAAAGTTTTTAATGCCTTTTGCAACTTCTCAGTTGCTCTCTGTTTCTCTGGTTGTACTCCAACCTGGCCTTTAAGCTAAAACATGATCCTTCTCTTGTTCTGACGTATGGAACAGAAGTGCTTCAGGATTTGGTGTAGCTCCTGACTCTTCTGTCCCATGTTAGCATCTTTGCCATTTGCTTCTGAACCTCTGTATGCCCAATTTAGATTTTGGAATTTGATTTATGATCTTCTATGCTCTCAATCTTTGTTTCTTCATTTTCAAATCATAGAATCCCCTTATCTATTCTCTGATCTTTTTGAAAACTACCTCTATGATATTTCTTGCCTACTACTTTCTAACTAATATGAAAAGAGTTCTTTCTCCAGGAATATCATCATTTCACCTTGTTGCTTTTGTTGGGTGCCATCAAGAAGATTCTGTATCACAGTAAACCTATGTACAACAGAACAAAACATTTCGCAGTCCTGTGCCATCCTTACAATTGTTGCAATATTTGAGCCCATTGTTACAACCACTGGGTCAATCCGTCTTGTTGAGGGTCTTCCTTATTTTGGCTGACCCTCTACTTTTGCAAGAATGATGTCCTTTTACAGGGTTTGGTCCCTCCTTATAGTATGTCCTAAGTATGTGAGATGAAATCTCGCCATCCTTGCTTCTAAGAAGAATTCTGGAAGTATTTCTTCCAAGATAGATTTGTTCATTCTTCTGATGATACATTCAATATTCTTTGCCAACACCATAATTCAAAAGCATCAGTTCTTCTTCAGTCTTCCTTATTCATTGTTCAGCTTTTGAATGCATATGAAGTGATTTACAATACCATGGCTTGGGTCAGGTAAGCCTTTGTCCTCAAAGTGACATCTTTTATTTTTAACACTTTCCTAAGGTCTTTTGCAGCAGATTTGTGTGATACAATATGTCATTTGATTTCTTGACTGCTGTTTGTATGAGCGTTGACTTTGTATCCAAGTCAAATGAAATTCTTGACAATTTCAATCTTTTCTTCATTTATTATGATGTGCTTCTTGGTCCAGTTATGAGGATTTTTGTTTTCTTCACGTTGAGGTGCAATCCATACTAAAGGTTGTATTTTTGATCTTCATCAGTCAGTGTTTCAAGTCTTCTTTGCTTTCAGCAAGCAAGACTGTGTCATCTACATATCTTATGTTGTTAAAAGTCTTCCTCCAATCTTGATGACATGTTCTTCTTTATATAGTCCAGTTTCTAGGATTATTTGTTCAGCATACAGATTGAATAAGTATGGTGAATGGCTATAACCCTAATGCACACTTTTCTTGATTTTAAATCACACAGTATCCCCTGTTCTGTTCAAACGAATGCTTCTTGGTCTATTTATTGGTTCCTCATGAGCACAATTAAGTGTTCTGGAATTCCAATTCTTAGCAATTTTATCCATAATTTGTTAAGATCCACACAGTCAAATGCTTTTGCAATAATCTATAAAACACAGCTAAACCTCCTTCTGGTGTTCTCTGCTTTTAGCAAAGATCCATCTGTCATCAGCAATGGTATCCATCATTCCCTGTCCTCTTCTGAATCTGGCTTAAATTTCTGGCAGTTCCCTGTTGATATAATGCTGCAACTACTTCTGAATTATTTTTAGCAAAATTTTACTTGCATATGGTATTAATGATATTGTTCGATAATTTTAACACTCTTGGATCATCTTTCTTTGGAATGGGCACAAATATGGATCTCTTTTTGTTGGTTGGCTAGGTCTTCCAAGTTTTTTGGCATAGATGACTGACCACTTCTGGTGTTGCATCTGTTTGTTGAAACATCTCAATTAGAATTCCATCAATTCATAGAACTTTGGGGTTTTTTTTTTGTCAATGCCTTCAGTCCAACTTAGATTTCTTCCTTCAATACCATTGATCATATACTATCATATACTACCTCCTGAAATGGTTGAACATCAACTAATTATTTTTGGTACAGTCCTTCTGAGTATTTCTTCCATCTTCTTTTGATGCTTCCTTCATTGTTCAATATTTTGTCTATAGGATCCTTCAATATTACAACTTGAAGTCTGAAGTTTTTCTTCAGTTCTTTCAGCTTGAGAAATGCTGAGCAAGTTCTTCCCTTTTAGATTTCTAATTCCAGGTCTTTGCACATTTCATTAGAATAATTTAAAATTTATCTTCTTGAGATGCTGTAGTAGTTAAGGTTATGTGTCAACTTGGCTAGGCCTAGTTTTGAGTTGCTAGGCAGCTGGATGTAGTTATTTCCCATGGTGAGATTGATAATCAACTCCATGGCAGAATCTACTGGAGCAGCTGAGTTGCTGCCTTAGGGATGTGGTCTGCTTCCAGTATATAAGAAGCAGCTTTGAGGAAGGTCTCCAGCTTTTTGGCACACTTGGACCCTGCATGTAGCCAAGTCTTCATTTAGCAGCCTGCCATGTTTCCTGCTGATCTTGGACTAACTCTGGACTTGAACTAGTAGTTTGCCATGTTGCTTGGTAATACTGGAACTGTGCCATTTTATTTGTCAACCCTAGGATTGTTAGCCTCAGCAGCCAGCAGCTGTCTGAGTGAGAGACACCTCTAGCCCCAGTGGGCCAGGAGCAAGAGGCAGAGCTAAAGCCCAAGGTCGAGAGGTTTTCACCCAGCCCCTAGAGCTTGGTACTTTGAACTCAGACTTCTAGCTTCCTAAACTGTAAGAGAAGAAACTGCTGTTTGTTAGAGCCACCATTTGTGATATTTTCTGTTAGAGCAGCCCGAAGTAACCAAAAGAGATCCCTTTTGAAATTTTCTCTTCAGCTCTTTTACTTCATGATTTCTTCTATTTGCTTTAGCTACTCTATGTTCAAGAGTGAGTTTCAGAGTCTCTTCTGACATCAATTTTGGTATTTTCTTTCTTTCTTGTCTTTTTAATGGCCTTTTGCTTTCTTCATGTATGGTGTCTTGATGGCATCCAACACCTCGTCTGGGCTTCAGTCATTAGTGTTCAATGCATCAAATCTACCCTTGAGATAATTTCTAAATTCAGGTGGGATATAATCAAGGTCTATTTTGGTTCTTATGGACTTGTTTTAATTTTCTTCTGCTTTAGCTTGAACTCATATATGAGCAATTGATGGTCTGTTCCACTGTTGCCCCTTTGTTCTGATTGATGATACTGAACTTCACCATCATCTCTTTCCACAGATGTAGTCAATTTGATTCCTGTGCATTCCATCCAGTGAGGTCTACATGTATAGTGACTGTTTATGTTGCTGAAAAAGGTATTTGCAACGAAGAAGTCATTGATCTTGCAAAATTCTATCTTGTGATCTCTGGCATTGTTTCTATCACCAAGGCCATGTTTTCCAACTACTTATGCTTCTTTGCTTCCAGCTTTTGCATTCCAATCCACAGTAATTATCATTGCATCTTGAATGCATAATTGATCAATTTCAGACTGCAGAATTTGGTTAAAAAAAAATCTTGAATTGCTTCATCTTTGGTAATAGTGGTTGATATATATATATATATTTGAATAATTGTCACATTAACTGGTCTTCTTTGTAGGCATGTGACTAGTATCCTATCACTGACAGTGTAGTTAATTCAGAATAGATCTTGAAATATTCTTTTTGATGATGAATGTGACACCAATCTTCTTCAATTTGTCATTCTCAGCATAGTAGACCACATGATTGTCTGATTCAAAATGGTCAAAATGATTCATTTTAGCTCACTAATGCCTAGGATATCAATCTTTATGTGTCCCATTTCATTTTTGACAACTTCCAATTTTCCTAGATTCATACTTTGTGCATTCCACATTCTAATTATTAATAGATGTTTGCAGCTGTTACTTTTCATTTTTAGTGGTATCATATCAGAAAACAAAAGTCCTCATTAAAGTTGACTCAATTTTGAGGAGGCAGCTCTATCCCAGTCATCTTTTGAGGGCCTTCCAACCTGAAAGGGATCATCTTCTGGCATTGAATCAGACAGTGTTCCACTACTATTCATAAGGTTTTCATTGGCTGTGATGCTTAAGGTTGTGTGTCAATTCGGGCCATGATACTGAGTGGTTTGGTGGCTATGATGTACTCATTCCCATGAAGAGATATGATATAATATAATCAGCTCCATGATGTCATTTGCTATGAGTAGTCAATCAGTTGAAAGGGAGTTTCCTCAGGGGTGTGGCCTGCTTCTAATATATATGGACATTCAGCAAAGCTCTTTGGCTTTCTGCTGGAACTAGATCCTTCATCTGGCTCATTATCATCTGACCTCTGGTTCTTTGGACTTGAACCAGTGGCATGCTGTATTGCCTGCCAAAATTGGGACTGTTATACTTTGCAGCCTGTGATCCAACAGCCTGCCATCTTACCTGCCAATTCTGGGTTTGTCAGTCTCTGCAGCCAGCAGCCTGCCCTATTGCCTGCCAATCTTGGGTTTGTTAGTCCCTGCAGATACATGAGTCTGAGTCAGGAGAAGCCTCCAACCTGACATCTGATCCCCAGGCTTGGGACTTGCCAGCCTCTACAACTGCATGAGTCATTTCCTTGAGATAAACATCTCTCTCTGGTAGCATAGTGGCTAAGGCACTTGACTGCTAACCAGAAGGCAGGCAGTTCAAACCCACCAGCCACTCCTCGGAAGGAAGGTTGGG
>NW_006921826.1:4288469-4292612 GCF_000298275.1 Orycteropus afer afer | reverse complement strand
TAAATTGTTATGGAAGTAGATCACCCTGTCTTCCATGGAGTGGCTGGTGGGTTTGAACCACTGACCTTCTGGTTAGCAGTCAAGTGCCTTATCCACTATGATATCAGAGCTCCTATCTCTCTGTATACTATACACACACACATACATACATACATATGAGTTTACTTCTCTAGAGAACCCAATCTAAAACACTTGGTACTGAGACTGGTTGTAGAGAAACAAAATCATAAGGATGACTTTTCAGAATTGTTTCTCAAGTCTGACTAGTCTCAAAGGTGCTAGGACTCTGCCTTCATTAGTAAGAAGGACACTGCTAATCCATGACATGCGGTGGCAATATTGGTACACAAAATATCACCACCAACAGATCAAGTCCTGGTGAGAAACGAAGCTCTAAGTGATTGTATGTCTGATACTTTTCTGCAATTTTCTCAGGATGAGAAGTATAGGGAAATGGGTTGATTAGTTCTATTCACAGTAGACAAAGTGGTGTAACAAAGACATGAACCCAGGGCTTCAGAGTCACAGCTAAGCACTGCCTAAAAACCTCGAAGTTGCCACTTATACCCTGAAGGAAAGCCTTATTTCCTGTAGTAACAGAGCTGATATTGCCAAAAACCAAATCCAGAGTCTTATCATAAGAGTGGCTACATTGCAAGGCCAATTGAATTCCCAACTGAATTCCCAACATCAAATGGTGTCTGAAGTTAAGGTTAAAGACTGCGGAGAAATGAGACCCCGAAACATGGAATGGGGACACATGGGCAGATTATCAGGAAGCTGGGGACATTGAACCCCTAAATTCTATTGAATCACTCTTGCCAACAGAATCAGCCATCTTCCTGTCACATGATAAGATTAACCCAGCTTTGCCTGATGGGTCATTATCTGAGATATCCCCTGGGGTGGCATGTAGTGCACTGTCTGGGGCATTGCCTGAGGTAGATACTTTACACAACATTGCTAAATGTTCCCAGGAGCTACCCTCACTATCTATTGTTGCTTCTAGACCTGTATCTAGACTTAAGTCCCAGTGATCCCCAAACGGTGAAGTATGAAGTGTGACCCAGGTACAGGTATGCCACATTCCAAAAGAATTGCTTGATTTTTTTAATATGTACAAACAGAAAATATGTGTGGGAATGGTTATTAAGCATGTGGGTAATGGTGCAAGGAACATAAAGTTGAATCAGTCTGAATTTATTGATTTGCACCCACTAAGCACAGATTATTCATTCACTGTTTCAGCTAAAGAGATTAGGAAATGATCTAATAATTTATTTGGTTGATTAATCGAAAAGTGGATTTTACAGTGGCCTACACTAAATCAAGCTGAAGTACCAGACCCACCTTGGTGTACTACAGCAACAAGCATCAAAGATTAGGGAAATTGGCATGTTATGGTGGATTTACCAGGTTAGACCCATAGATCCACACATGAAGTTCCCAGAGGACACAAGATTAACCACAACAGTGAGGAAAAAATCCTTGAAGACTTCTGTGATTGCTATTCTGTGATAAGTCAGATTTGACATTGCCCTAATTTAATTAAGACAATGGGGTTGATTGAACCCCATGGTGGTAGGGGCCAAGTGGCAGGATTTAATTGACAAATACAAGGTGGGCATGGATACCTTAATGGGCAACAGAGTCAAAGCAGCAATTAGAATAGTCTGACTTGTATGGACTTATGGCATTGGCTACTCAGGCACAGTGTCCCTAGGAGTGAAATAGATGTGAAATGTACTAAATATTTACTTGATCTGTGAAAGTGGAAGTATTCTAGGTCAAATAAACAGCAGTCTAACTTGAATTGCCAGAATAGAGAGGCACGACCACTCATTCAATTCCCAGATTTTAGCCAGTCTACAGACCCACAACCCCTTGAATGAAAGGGAGGCCAGCTCCACTGGAAGGACTCCACTAAACTGCCAAAATTTTACACTCTTAATCTTTCTCCTAGCCTTCCCCAAAAGGATCTACAGCCTTTTATGAGAGTGACTGTTCTCCGGGAAAAAGGAAATAATCAGACTTTTGGAGGATTACTGGATACTGACTATGAATTAATACTAATTCCAGGAGACTCAAAATATCATTGTGGCACACCAGTCAGAGTCAGGGCATATGGAGGTCAAGTTATTAATGGAGTCTTAGTTCACGTACATCTCACAGTGGGTCCAATGGGTCCCTGAACACATCCTATCATTATTTTCCCAGTTCCAGAATGCATAATTGGAGTAGACATACTTAACAACTGGAAAAATCTCTACATTGGATCCCTGATATGTGGAATAAGGACAATTATTGGTAGGAAAAACAAAGTGGAAGACATGAGAACTGCTGCCACATAGGAAAATAGCAAACCAAAAGCAATATTGCTTTCTGGAGGGATTGCAGAGATCAGTGCTATTATCAAGAATTTGAAAGATGCAGGGGTGGTGATTCCCACTTCTTCCCCATTTAACTCACCTACTTGACCTGTCCACCACTCATCTGTCAGCTTGTTGCTGTGAAGCTGGAAGATATGCCACCAGTATTTCAAATACCAGGATCACCCATGGCTGACAGATTTCAGTGCTTCCAGAGTGACTGGGAAGAAGAATGGGGCCAACCACTTCTGAAAAACTTGGCCACTGAAAACCTTATGATTAGCAGTGAAACCTTATGAATAGCAGTCTAATGTATTACTTGAAAACTTGATGAATAGCAGTGAAACAATTTCTGTTTTAGTGCTGGATGATGAGCCCCTCAGGTTGAAAGGCACTCAAAATACGACTGGGGAAGAGCTGTGTCCTCAAAGTAGAGCTGAGCTCAATGATATAGATGGCATAAAGCTTCCAGGACCTTCATTTGCTTATGGGACATGACTTAAAATGAGAAGAAACAGCTGCAAACATACATTAATAATCAAAACATGGGATGTATGAAGTATGGATCTGGGAAAATTAGAAGTCAAACATGAAATGGAATGCATAAAGATCAATATCCAAGACATTAGTGAGCTGAACTTGACTGGTATTGGCCATTTTGAATAAGACAATCATATAGTTTGCTGTACTGGGAATGACATATTGAAGAGGAATGACATCACAGTCATCATCAAAAAGAACATTTTGACATCTATCTTGAAGTACAATGCTGTCAGTGGTAGGATAATATTCATATGCCTACAAGGAAGAACAGTTAATACAACTATTATGCAAATTTATGCACCAAACACCAAAGCCAAAGATGAAGAAATTAAAGACTTTTACCAGCTTCTGCAGTTTGAAATTGACCAGGCATGCAATCAAGATGAACAAATTATCAATGAACAATTGATAATTACTGTTGATTGCAATGCAACAAACAAAGGTGAAAACAAAGAAAAAGCATTGGTGATCAGAAAATATGGCTTTGGTGATAGAAACTATGCTGGAGATTGAATGATAGAATTTTACAAGACCAACAACTTCTTCATGGCAAATACCTTTATTCAACAACATAAATGGTGACTATACACATGGACATTACCAGATAGAATACACAGGAATTGATTTGACAACATCTGTGAAAAGAGGCGATGGAGAAGCTCAATATCGTCAGTCAAAACGAGGCTAGGAGCTGACCACCAATTGGTCATATGCAAGTTCAAATTGAAGCTGAAGAAAATTAAAACAAGTTCATGAGAGCCAAAATATAACATCGGTTATATCCCTGAATTTAGAGACTATCTGAAGAATAGATTTGATTTTTGACCAGAGAAGTTGTGAGACAACACCAAGAACACCATATTTGAAGAAATCAAAGGGTCATTAAAAAGACAGAAAAGGAAGAAAATATCAAAATGCATGTCAAAAGATACTCTGAAACTTTGCTAATAGCTAAAGCAAATGGAAGAAATGATGAACTAAAAGAGCTGAACGGATGATTCCAAAAGGTGGCACAAGAAGACATAGTAAAGTATTATAATGAAATGTGCAAAGACTTAGAATTAGGGGGAAAAAATAGGAAGAAAGAAGAACACACTCAGCATTTCTCAAGCTGAAAGACCCAAAGAAAAAATTCAAGCCTCAAAGTGCAATTTTGAAGGATTCTATGGGCAAAATATTGAAGGATGCAGGAAGCATCAAAAGAGTCATTGTACCAAAAAAAAAAAAAAAA
>NW_006921826.1:4285535-4288369 GCF_000298275.1 Orycteropus afer afer | reverse complement strand
TAAGGCACTTGACTGCTAACCAGAAGGCTGGCGGTTCAAACCCACCAGCCACTCCTTGGAAGGAAGATTGGGCAATCTACTTCCTTAGGGATACCGCCTCGGAAACCCAAGGAGGGGTCGCTATGAGTCGGGTCTGACTTGATAGCACATAACCCATGGAAGCAGCAGTCAAGAAATCAGACATTGTATTGCACTGGGCAAATGGGCTGCAAAAGACTTCTTTAAAGTGTTAAGGAACAAAGACACCACTTTGAAGACTAAGGTGAGCCTAACACAAGCCACAGTATTTTCAATTGCCTCATATGCAAGTGAAAGCTGATCAATGAATAAGTGAAAGCTGATCAATGAATAAGGAAGACTGAAGAAGAGAGGGCTGATGCTTTTGAATTGTGGTGTTGGCAAAGAATACTGAAAATACTGTGGATTTCTAAAAGAATGAACAAATCTGTCCTGGAAGATGTGCAGCCAGAAAGCTCCTTAGAAGCAAGAATGGCCAGACTTCATCTGACTTATTTTGGTCATATTGTCAGAAGGGACCAGTCTTCGAAGAAGGATATCATGCTTGGTAAAGTAGAGGGTCCAGGGGAAAAGGGGGGAAGATCCTCAATCATATGGATTGACATAGTGACTGCAATGATGGGCTCAAGCATAGAAAGGACTGTGAGATGGTGCAGAACCAGACAGTGTTTCATTCTATTGTACATAGGGTCACTATGAGTTGGAGCTGACCCAACAGCATCTAGTAACAACAACATATGGTCTGTGCAAAAAAATGGATGGATCTTGGAGAATGACTGTAGGTTATCATATAATTTAACCAGGTAGTGATTCCAACTGCAGTTGCCATTCCATTGCAGTTTCATTGCTTGAGCAAATTAATACATTTCCTGGTACCTGGTATGTAGCTATTGATCTGACCAATGTCTTTTTCTCAAGTCCAGTTTCAACAAATCACCAAAAGCACTTTGCCTTCAGCTGGCAAAGCCAGCAATACACCTTTACTTTCCTACCTCAGACATATATCAGCTCTTCAGCATTATGTCATAATTTAGTCCACAGGGACTTGATCATATGTCCCTTCCACAAGAAGTCACACTTGTCTATTACATTGATGACATTATGGTAATTGGGCCTAGTAAGAAAGAAGTATCAAAGACTCTAGACTTATTGGTAAGACATTTGCATGCTAGAGGGTGAGAGATTAGCCTGACAAAAATTCAGGTGGCTTCCACCTCAGGGAGATTTCTAGGTGTGGAGCATTTCAAGATATTCCTACTAAAATGAAGGGTAATTATTGCACCTGGCCCTTCTCACAACTTAAAAAGAGGCACAACACCTGGTGGGCCTCTTGGGATTTTGGAGGCAACATATCCCTTATTTGGGTTTTTTATCTGGTCTATTAAAAGCTGCTACTAAAGCACTACTAAAGAAAAAGAACAAAAGAGGATGACTCACACTCTCCAACCTCAAAATCTACTATACAACTATGGTAGTCAAAACAGCCTGGTACTGGTACAATGACAGACACATAAACCAATGGAACAGAATTGAGAACCCAGAAGTACATCTATCCACCTATAGACAGCTGATCTTTGACAAAGGGCCAAAATTCATTAAATGGGGAAGGGATAGTCTTTTTAATAAATGATGTTGGGAAAACTGGATATCCATTTTCAGAAAAATGAAATAGGACCCATATTTCATGCCATATACAAAAATGAACTCAAGTTGGATCAAAGATCTAAATATAAGACCTAAAACCATAAAGACCATCAAAGAAAAAATAGGGACAAATGTAGGAGCCCTAATTCAGGGTATAAATACACCCTTGAATATAACTAAAAATGCACAAACATCAGAAGATAAAATAGACTTGGGCCTCCTAAAAATTAAACACTTATGCACATCAAATGATTTCACCAACAGAGCAAAAAGAGAACCCACATACTGGGAAAAAAATTTTTGGCAATGACAAGAGACTAATCTCTAAAATTTACAGAAAACTTCAACACCTTAACAACAAAAAGACAATCAATTAAAAAATGAGTAGCGGTCATGAACGGACACTTCACCAAAGGCACTTGAAGAAATACTCACTATCATTAGCCTTTCAAGAGATGAAAATCAAAACTACAATGAGATATCATCTCACCCCAGCACTAATAGCAATGTTTGAAAAAGAAAATAACAAATGCTGGTGAAGTATGGAGAGACTAGAACATTCATTCACACACTGCTGATGGGACTATAAAATGGTGCAACCACTGTGGAAATGCTATGGTCCTTCCTTTAAAAGATGAAAATATAAATATCATATGATCCAGCAATCCCACTACTAGGTATATGTCCTAGAAAAAAATAAGACCTGTGACACAAACAGATACATGCACATCCATGTTCATGGCAGCACTATTCACAATACCAAAAAGATGGAAACAACCTAAATGCCCATCAATGGAGGAACAGATTGACAAACTATGGTACATATGCATAATGGAATACTCTGCAACATTAAAGACCAATGATGAATCTGAGAAACATCTTATAACATGGGTGAACTTAGAGGCCATTATGTCGAGTGAGATTAGTCAATCACAAAAGGACAAATATTGTATGAGACCACCGTTGTAAAACATCCACAAAAGAGTTTCACAAAAAAAAAAAAAAGAAATATTCTTTGATGGTTACCAGAGTGAGTGGAAAAGGGAGGGTAAATCACTAACTAGTAAGTAGACACATATTAAGTTGGCTGATGGGGAAAAAGTCAATGTCAGCAGTAGGGGAAGTGGAGGATGAAAGTAAAAAAAAAAAAAAAAAGATAAAATAATCAAATA
>NW_006921826.1:4284778-4285435 GCF_000298275.1 Orycteropus afer afer | reverse complement strand
CTGAAGATAATTTAAAAGTGATTGCAGCAGTATATTGACAGGGAACTTCCAGAAATGCAAGCTGGATTCAGAAGAGGACATAGAACAAGGAATATCACTGCTGATGTCAAATAGATATTGGCTGAAAGTAAAGAATACCAGAAAGATGTTTATCTGTGTTTTACTGACTATGTAAAAGCACTCAACTGTGTGGATCATAACAAATTCTGGATAACATTGAGAAGAATGGGAATTCCAGAACACTTAATTGTTCTCATGAGGAACCTGTTCATAGACCAGGAGGCTGTGTTTCAACAGAACAAGGTGATACTGCCTGGTTTAAAATCAGGAAGGGTGTACATCAGGGTTGTATCTTTTCACCGTATTTATTCAATCTGTACACTGGCCAAATAATCTGAATAGCTGGACTAAATGAAGAAGAATGTTGTATCACAACCGGAGGAAGAACCATTAACAACCTGCAATATGCAGATGACACAACCTTGGTTCCTGAAAGTGAAATGTACTTGAAGCATTTACTGATGAAGATCAAAGACTACAGCCTTCAGTATGGATTACACCTCAACAGACAGAAAACAAAAATCTTCACAACTGGACCAAAAAGCAGTATCATGATAAATGGAGAAAGGATTGAAGTTGTCAAGGATTTCATTTTAC
>NW_006921826.1:4246386-4255093 GCF_000298275.1 Orycteropus afer afer | reverse complement strand
TAGTTGGGGTTTAGTCCAATTCTGCATCCTTTCCTTCAAGGCTCAGGGGTCCAAGATTATCTTCTGTATCTGTGTTAATTGGTTTCCTTTTTCTTTGTTGAAGAGGGTCTGTGCAATCCTTCTGCCTAGTCCACCATCTTGCCGGAACCTAAAATGTATTTATTCTTGAAGGACGTAGAGCAACTGAAGGTACTGATTCAAATGAAGGGTATTTTACTCCTCTGGTAGTATTTTTTTAAAAAATAATAAACCTAAAAACAAAGTTTCCTTTTATCTTCACACACATAAAAAAAAGAAAGAAAGAAAGAAAAGAAAAGCTGGGCCCAGAACAAGAGAAGGCTCTGAAACACGTTCACACTGCCATGCAAGCCACTATGCCACTTTGACCACATGAGCTCATCCAATGGTGACTGAAGTGTCAGTGGCAGATAGAGATGCTATCTGGAGTCTTTGGCAGGCCCCAATTGGTGAATCACAACCTAGACCCCTAGAATTTAGAGCAGAGCCCTGTGATTCTCTCCAGATAACTACTCTCCTTTTGAAAAATAGATTTTGTCTTGTTACTGGGTCTTAGTAGAGACTGAATGCCTAATCATGGACCACCAAGACACCATGCTGGTGTTGTCTGACCTGCAGAATCAAATAGTTAGACATGCACAGTAGCACCCCATCATCAAATTGAAGTGGTATATATGAAATCGGGCTCAACAGGACCTGAATGCACAAGTAAGTAGCATAAGGAAATGGCCTAAATGCCCATGGTCTCCACTCCTGTCATATTATCTTCCCTTCCCCAGTCTCTACTTATGGTCTCAGGGGGAGTACCTTATGATCAGTTGACTGAGAAAGAGAAAACTTATTCCTGGTTTATAGATGGGTCTGCAGGATATGCAGACAACACTTGAAAGTGGACAGTGACAACACTTCAGACCCTTTCTGGGACCTCCCTGAAGGACAGTGGTGAAGGGAAATCCTACCAACGGGCAGAAGTTCAAGCAGTGCACCAGACTGTTCATCTTGCTTCAAAGGAGAAATGGCCAGATGTGTGATGGCCAATGGTTTGGCTGGATGGTCAGGGTCTTGGAAGGAACATGATTGGAAAACTGATGACAAGGAGGTTTGGGGAAGAGGTATATGGATAGATGTCTCTGAATGGGCAAGAAGTGAAGACATTTGTGTCTCATGTGAATACTCACCAAAGGGTGACCTTGGGAGAGGAGAATTTTAACAATCAAGTTGATAGGACTACAAGTTCCGTGGAAGTCAGTCATCCTCTTTCCTCAGCCACTCTCATTATTCCCCAATGGCATCATGACTAAAGTGACCATGGTGGCAGGGATGAAGGATATGTATGGACTCAGCAACATGGACTTCCACTCACCAAGGCTGATTTGGCAACAGATACTTCTGAGTGCCCAACATACCAGTGACAGAGACCAACACTGAGTTCACAATATGAAACCATTCCTCAGGGTGGTCAGCCAGCAACCTGGTGGCAAGTTGATTACATTGAACCACTTCCATTATGGAAAGGGCAGCATTTTGTTCTTACTGGAATGGACATTTACTCTGGATATGGATTGCCCTCCCTACATGCAATACTTCTAATTGGACTTACATGGTAAGTAAGCATAACACAACATCATCTTGGATCAAGGAAATCACTTCACAGCAAATAAAGTGCAGCAATGGGCTCATGCTCATGGAATTCACTGGTTTTATCATGTTACCTATCATGCTCAAGCAGCTAGCTTGAGAGAATGATGGAAATGCCTTCTAAGACACATTTATGGGACCAGTTAAATAGCAATACCTTGCATGGTTGGAGCAACTTTCTCCAGGAGGCTGTGTATGCTCTCAACCAGTAAGTATCCAATTGGTGGTGCTGTTTCTCCAGTAGCCAGGATTCACAGGTCCAGGAGCCAAGGGATGGAAATGGGAGTGGCACCCTCACTATTACCCCTAGTCACTCACTTGCAAAAGTTTTGCTTCCTGTCCCTGTGACTCTATGCTCTGCAGTTATGGAGGTTTTTAGAAACCCAAGGAAGGGTCGCTATGAGTCAGGTCTGACTTGATGGCACATAAGAACAACAGGGACAAAATACTGATTCCATTGAATTAGATGTTAAGAACGCCACCTGCCATTTTGTGCTCCTTATGCCTCTGGATCAAAAGGCAAAGAAGGAAGTTATCATATTGGCTGGTGTGATTGATCCTAATTACTACCAAGGGGAAATTGGATTGATATTACATAATGAGGGTAGAGTATGTCTGGAATACATGAGATTCCTTAAAATCTCTTAGTACTACCATATCTTATGATTAAAGTCAGTAGAAAATTACAATTACATCAACCCAATTCTGACATGGCTAGTAATGGCCCAGACCCTTCAGGAATGAAGGTTTGGGTCATGCCACCAGGCAAGGAATTACAACCACCTGAGGTGCTTGCTGAGGACAAAAGGAATATGGAATGGGTTGTGGAAGAAGGTAGTTCTAAATACTATGATTATGTGACCAGTTGCAGAAATGAGGACTGTGATTGTTATGAGTATTTCTTCCTTGTATGCATGTTATCTGGGAGCTCTGGTTGTGTAGTGCCTAAGGCATTTGATTGCTAACCAGAAGGCTGGTGGTTCAAACCCACCAACCACTACTTGAAAGGAAGACTGGGCAATCTACTTCCATAGAGATACCACCTCAGAAACACAAGAAAGCGTGGCTAGAAAGTGTGGCTATGAGTTGAATCAACTCAATGGCAGTAAGTTTAGTCTTGGTATCAAATATTTTTGTTTTCTTCACTTATATAAAATGTTAATGGGGCTTATGCATCTTTGGCTGTACATATGTTAGTTGTATCATATTATGGGTAGGTATGAATTTATAACTGTCTTTATTTAAAGATTATGTATAGCCTAAGAAAGTGTGTACAGGTGCCAAGTTGACAAGGGGTGGACAGTGATGGTTAATGTGTGACAGCTTCACTGGGCCGTGATTCTCAGTGGGTTGGCAATTATGACGTAGTCATGTCCCATGATGGGATCTGATATAACATAATCATCTCCATGATGAGATCTTCTATGAGCAGCCAATCGATTTAAAGGGAGTTTCCTCAGGGGTGTGGCCTGCTTCCAATATATATGGACGTTCTGGCAAAACTCGCTGACTTTTTGCTGGATCTGGATCCTGCATCTGGCCTCAGATTCTTTGGACTTGAACCAGCAGCCTGGCATATTACCTGCCAATCTTGGAATTGCTAGCCTCCGCAGCCTGTGAGACAGCAGCCTGCCATCTTATCTGCCAGTCCTGGGTTTGTCAGTCTCCTCAGCCACCAAGCCCTATTGCCTGCCTATCTTGGGTTTGTTAACCACTGCAGCTACATGAGTCAGGAGAAGCCTCCAGATTGGCATCTGACCCATGGACTTGGGACTTGCCAGCCTCTATAACTGTGTGACCCATTTCCCTGAGATAATATATATATAAGCTTCACTGGTTTTGCTTTTCTAGAGAATCCAGCCTAAAACACTAGTTAATTTTTTGGGGAAGTAGATCACCGGGTCCTCCTTCCCAATCTGTCTTAGTCTGGAAGCTCCATTGAAACCAATCCACCATAAGTGACCTTTCTTGTATTTGAAATACTGGTGGCATAGCTTCCAGTATCACAGCAACACACAAGCCCCCACAGTATAACAAACTGGCAGATGAGTGGTGGCTTTGCCAACTAATTTCTCACTACTTCCTATACTTTCTGGAAGACTACTGTATCTCCAGGCAAGGTAATAACTTTGCAGACATTTTGCTTATAGTTAAATGAATTTCCCAATATGTGCTGGAAAAGTCAAATTCCCTAAGAGTACTCTATCTTACTTTGACACAACTTTTGTGGCATGCTTTGGGAAGGCATCACCCTTTCCTCCCTTGTTTTCATATCCTGTGTTACATTCCCAAGACATATAATTCTCATGCCCTGTGCTATTTTATCTTCATGCATATGCCTCCTTCAGGTTTATTAATTTATACAAAGCTTTTTTATTTTCTTGACATACAGGGCTTCCCTGTTTCCCATTCCCAACAGTTAATTTCTTTAAGAAGGTATACAGTTCCATCACTATGTTCCAAAGATAAGTTCCACCCCACCAAATCTCAGAAATATGATACTGCCTCTCTAGGCACCTACACTTCAAAACAGCAAGTCCTATCCTTGTTCTCATATTCTAAAACCTGCACTCAATCTGTTGTGCTAGATGTTATCTGTGTACCACTCCAAATCCCCTCTCCATTATTTATCCTGCCCCATTTCCCCCAGAGACAGACTTCCACTTATTCCATGAGGCTTCCTTGCTCTCAGGCTTCCTATTGACTTTGGTCAACGTAAGGTATAGAAACTGCAGTTGTTACTTAACAATCCTTTCATTCACCTCCTTTTCATTCCCTAGTAAATTCCCCAAAACAGCTGCTCTGGATCATTTGTTGCCACAAGCTCCAATGCACTGACTCCCTTAATCTCAGCAGATGTATCACCTACTTCACCAGATGAACAATGCTTAGGTTGGCCACAATCATTTACCCTCACACCACCTTTACAATCACCGCCTTTATACTGCTAGTCCACCTTCATTTTGCTCTCAGTCTTGGGGAAATAAAATGTGCTCTTCTTTAATGAAGTTAACCCCTCTTAGTTTCTCTTGGTTCCAGTCTTGGATCTTATTCTGGACACACTTGCCTCTCCCTCTCACCATCTTAATTCTTTCCTTTATTGGTTGCTTCCTCTTCTGCCTTAAAAGGTTCGGATATATTATCTTGAAAAAGAAAATTGTAATAGGTACTTCATTACCTCCAGAGGGTCTCTGGTGGTACAGCAGTTAAAACATTGAGTTGCTAACCAAAAGGTCAGTGGTTTCAACCTACCTGCTGCTCCACAGGAGAAAGATGGGGGCAGTCTGCTCCCATAAAGATTTACAGCCTTGGACACCCTATGGAGCAGTTTTACTTCATCCTATTGGGTGACTATGAGTTGGAATCAACCTAATGGCAGTGGGTTTAGTTTGTGTTTTAATCACCTCCAACTACTCTATTTCACTGCTTCATTTCACTAGACTTCTAAATTACTTGGGGGCTCTGGTGGTATAGTGTCTAAGGCACTTAACTGCTAACCAGAAGTTTGCAGTTCAAGCCCACCAGCCACTCCTCGGAGGGAAGATTGGGCCATCTACTTCCATAGTGATACCGCCTAGGAAACCCAAGGAGGGGTCCCTATGAGTCAAAGATGATTCAACAGCATGTAACAGCGATGACAACAACTAAATTACTTATCTTGTAACTGACAATTTCCCTTCCGATTCATCCACTCCATTCTTAACCCTATTGCAAACTCCTGCCATCACTACCTCTCTACAGAAATTAATCAATCCATGTCTCTTGCTTTCTCCCTCCCTTCTTCCCCTCTTTTCTTAGTCTCTTCCTCCTACAACCCCCTTAACTGCCTCCTGCTCCTTACCCCTGGTTTCAAGATGATCTCTACTGTTACAAGTATCACAGAAGGCTAAGGTAATATCTTCAATATGGAGAGAAGATCACTGGTGATCTTAATAAGGACACTTGCAGAGGATAGGGGAAAAACAAAAACAAAAAACAAAGAGTGCTGGTGGTAAGAAAATTTAGATCACAAGGATAGAATATGAAATATTCTGAGGATAGAATGAGGAATATGGCTACTAAAGAGATCATACATCATAATTAATAGCTAACAGTTATACATCATCACTAACTATGCACCAGGCACCATTCTAGCACAGCACATATACTGACTTATTCAATTCTCACCATAACCCTATGAAGTAGGTGCTATTATTATCTCCATCTCCATTTGGAAGTGGAAACAAAGGCCCAAAGAAGTTAAATAACTTGCCCACAGTCACATAAAGACTAGGTGTGGTAGTTAAGTTTGTGTTTCAACTTGGCTGAGCCTGGATGAGGGGCTGGGCAGCTGGATGCAGTATTATTCCCCATGATGAGACCGGTAATCAACTCCATGGTGGAATCTACTGTGAGCAGCTGAGTAGCTGCCCTAGGGATGTGGTTTGCTTCCATATATAAGAAACAGCTTTGGGAATGGTCCTTAGCCTATGGCACACTTGAACCCTACATGTAGCCATGTTGCTGTTCAGCAGCCTGCCATGCTCTGCCGACCTTGGGACTTTCAAGAGACTTGAATTAATGGCCGGCCATGTGGTTTGGTAACATCGGAACTGTGCCTTTTTACTTGTCAACCTTGGGTTTGTTAGCCTGAGGAGCCAGTAGCTGCCTGAGTGAAGAGATGCCTCTAGCTTCAGTGGGCCGGAAGCAGGAGGCAGAGCTGCAACCCAAGGTTGAGGGGCTTTCACCCAGCCCCTAGGTCTGGCACTTTGAACTTGGACTTAAAGCCTCCAAATTGTAAGAATAAATTTCTCTTTGTTAAAGCTATCCAAATTGTGGTATATTCCTGTCAGAGTGGCACTAGGTAACCAGAACACTAGGGAAATCTTGGTAACTGTTATGCAGAAGTCTGACAAGAGGGATAAGTAGAAAAGAGGAATGAGAACAAAGAAACAAAACCTCTTACAATGTGAAAAAAGTAATTAAATCAGCTTCCTGGCTTAGAAATGGACACCTCTTTAAAGACTTCTAGGAAGAATCATCCCCATAACTCCCTCATGTACATTATACCATGATCTATATGGATGTAAGAAAGAATATCTTCAAGCTGTCAGGTTAGTAACCAAGGAATATAGTTTATGGTGTTCATTTAGTGTGCCAGGCTCTATTGTCAAGTGCTTTTAAATATCCTTATTCACTTAATCCTCACAATCGTTTTGTAAGACCTATTATTTTACAGGTAAAGATATGTTGTTGTTGTTGTTGTTGTCATTGTTTTTGTTAGGTGCCATCAAGTCTTTTCCTACTCATAGCGACCCCATGCACAGCAGAACGAAACACTGCCTGATCCTGCACCAGCTCCATGATCCCTGCTATACTTGGCCCATCATTGCAGCCACAGTGTCAATCCATCTCGTTGAAGGCCTCCCCCTCTTTCATCGACTCTCCACCTTACCAAGCATGACATCCTTCTCCAGGGAATAGTCACTTCTAACAACATGACCAAAATAGGTGAGACGAAGTCTGTTGATTCTCGCTTCCAATGAGCATTTCGGGTGCACTTCCTCCAGGACAGATCTGTTAGTTCTTTTAGCAGACCATGGTACTTTCAGCATTCTTCACCAGCACTACAACTCAAAAGCATCAACTTTTCTTCGTTCTTCCTTATTCATTGTCCAGCTCTCACATGCATAAGAAGCAATTGAAGATATCATGGCTTCTGTCAGGTGCACCTTAGTCCTCAAGGAGACATTCTTGCTCCTCAACACTTGAAACAGTTCTGTCGCAGTTGACCTTCCCAGTGCTACGCCACGTCTAATGTCCTGATTGCTGCTTCCATTGGCATCAATTGTAGAACCAAACAATGTGAATTCTTTGACAACCTCTATCTTCTCTCCATTTATTGTGATGCTGCTCATTGGTCCAGTTGTGAGGATTTTTGTTTTCTTTATATTGAGACGTAATCCATACTGCAGACTGTATTCTTCAACCTTCATCAGTAGGTGCCTTAAGTCATCCTCACTTTCAGCAAGCAAAGTTGTATCATCTGCATATCTCAGGTTGTTAATGATTCCTCCTCCAATCCTGATGCCATGTTTTTCTTCATACAGTCCAGCTTCTCGGATTATTTGCTCAGCACATAGATTGAATAAGTGTGGGGAAAGGATACAACCCTGGCGCACTCCCTTCTTGATTTTAAACCATGTAGTGTCCCCTCGTTCCATTCGAACGGCAGCCTCCTGGTCAAGGTACAGATTCCTCATGAGTACAATCAAGTGCTTGGGAATTCCCATTCTTCTCAATGTTATCCATAATTTGTCATAATCCACACAATCAAATGACTTTGCATAGTCAATAAAACACAAGTAAACATCTTTCTGGTATTCTTTGCCTTGAGCCAAGATCCATCTGACAACAGCTATCCCTTGTTCCATGTCCTCTTCTGAATCCAGCTTGCACCTCTGGAAGTTCTCTGTCAATATACTGCTGCAACCGTTTTTGAATTATCTTCAGTAAGATCTTACTTGCTTGCAATATTAATGATATTGTTCTATAATTTCTACATTCTGTGGGATCCCCTTTCTTTGGAATAGATATAAATATGGATCTTTTCCAGTCAGTTGGCCAGGTAGCTGTCTTCCAAAACTCTTGGCATAGCCGAGTGAGTGCTTCCAATGGGGCATCTGTTTGTTAAAATATCTCAATGGGTATTCCGTCAATTCCCGGAATCTTGTTCTTTGCCAATTATTTCATTGCTTCGACTTCCTCCATCAGTACCATTGGTTCTAGATCATATGGCACTTCTGGAAATGGATGAAGATTGACCAGTTCATTTTGGTACAGTGACTCTGTGTATTCCTGCCATTTCTCTTGCTGTTTCCTGCATCATTCAATATTTTGCTCATAGAATCTCTCGATATTGCAACTCGAGGCTTAAATTTTTTCTTCAATTGTTTCAGCTTGAAAAATGCTGAGCTTGTTCTTCCCTTTTGGTTTTCAAACTCCAGGTCTTTGCACATTTCATTATAGTAATTGGTTTTGTCTGCTCAAGCTGCTCTTTGAAATCTTCTGT
>NW_006921826.1:4244209-4245533 GCF_000298275.1 Orycteropus afer afer | reverse complement strand
GATGATTAATGGATGTCTGCGGCTGTTCTCTTCAATTTGAGTGGTGCCACATCAGCAAATGGAGGTCTCAAAAGCTTTACTTTATCCATATGAGTAAGGCTGGGTATACTCTCATGATGCAGCTCTTTCCTAGTCCTATTTTGAGAGCCTTCTAACCTAACCAGACTATTTATAAAGTTGTGTGGTAATGTATCAGTTATTCTTTGCTATTCATAAGGTTTTCCCTGGCCAATTCTTTGAGAAGTGGATGGCCTCTTCCTTCTTCCTAGTCTGTCTCAGTCTGTAAGCTGGGCTGATACCTGTGCACAATGTGCATCCCGCTGAGTTTGAAACACCAGTGGGTCAGCCTCAAAACTCACATCAACACATCACCACAGTAGGACAAACTGACAGACAAGTTTGTCTCCCTGTTGGAAACCTCTCCTACCACCCTTACTTGGGTCCCTGCATCTGACTCCTCCTCTGTCCCAAGTCCTCAACCTTTTCCTCCTCTTTCTCCTATTCTCCCGCCCTGCTGCTTTGGGCATGGATGAGTTCCCTCTCCTCACCTAGACCCCTGCAGCTCACTCCTCTTCTGTCCCGGTCCCCGGCTTATCCCTGTCCCCTCTCCGGTTCTCCCGCCCTGCTGCTTTGGGCGTGCCTGGGTTCCCTCTCCTCACCTGGATCCCTGTAGCTCACTCCTCTTCTGTCCCGGTCCCTGGGCCTATTCATCTCCACTCTCTGGTTATCCCACCCTGCTGTTTTGGGTGTGCCTGGGTTCCCTCTCCTCACCTGGATCCCTGTGGCTCACTCTCATCAGTCCCAGTCCCCAGGCTTTTTAAGGGAGCTCTAATGGTAGTGCCTAAGGCATCTGACTGTTAACCAGAAGACTAGCAGTTCAAACCCACCAGCCACTCCTTGGGAGGAAAGTTGGGCAATCTACTTCTATAGTAATACTGCCTTGGAAACCCAAGAAGGGATCGCTATGAGTCGGGTCCAACTCGATGGCAGTGTGTTTGGTTTTTGTTTTGTGTTTAATGGCATAGTGGGTAAGACATTTGTCTGCTAACCAGAAGTTCAGTGGTTCCTACCAGCTCCCCTGCAGGAAGCTGAGGCAATGTACTTCTGTAAAGACTTACAGCCTTAAATGTACCAAATGTGAGTAATCAATATAGTGGCATTGAGGAAGAGAAAGACATAGAGAGGTACGTGGGAAGTACAGACAACAAAGATGAACCCTTTTGCACATATAGTACGACATGCTCAGTGAAGGAAACACGGGTATATGGGTGGATAGATGGGTGGACAGGCTGAAATATTAGGTATCTATATGAACTGGAGAGTG
>NW_006921826.1:4238573-4243226 GCF_000298275.1 Orycteropus afer afer | reverse complement strand
GAATTGGCTCAATGGCAGTGGGTTTTTTCTTTGTTTTTTGTCAGTCTTTACAGAAGTAGACTACCACATATTTCTCCCATGGGATGTCTGGTGGGTGTGAAATCAAACTTTCAGTTAGCAGCTGAGTGCTTAACCACTGCTCCACCAGGGGTCCTAAGTTCCTACATACCAAAACAAAAACCAAACCCCACTGCCATCGAATCCATTCCAATTCATAGTGACCCTCATAGGGTTTCCAATTTATGGAAGCAGACTGCCTCATCTTTCTCTTGTGGAGAAGCTGGTGGGTTCAAACCACTGATGTTTTGGTTAGCAGCCCAATGCCTTACCCACAGTGCCACCAGAGCCCCTTAAGCTCCTATATACAGCCCCTGAAATAAGAGTAAACAGAAATTGTAGAAGAAGCAACAATGATACAGAGCTTCTCTTGTTCTCCCATGTCCGAAAATGCAATTCTAGAAGCACAGAAGACCAAACGATCCTATGCACTACTCTCATATTATAATCCTGGTTCCAAGAACATGGGAACACAGCAGAAGGTGCCAGGTGGGCTCTGAAGAACTCCAGATGGTAACTGGATGGAGCTGGGATCATGGCCATTCTGAAGGAAACCAAATTGCTAACAGTTCAGCCTTAGCAGTAGTAAAGCTCATGGAGGTGAGCTAAGGAAGGAAAGAGAAATGCAAGAAAGAACGGAGGCCAGAAAAAGATCAAGCCATTAATTTCAAGAAAGAGAAAGAGAGATAGAGGAATAGAACTGAAAAAGAAAATACATCATTAAAAAGGGTGAAAATACAAAACATTGTTCCACCTCCTACTTTGGTAAGTAGCAACTAGGATCTTAAAAGCTTGCAAGCAGCCACCTAGATACAATGATGGGTCTCTCCTCATCCAGAGCAAAGAAGAATGTAGGAAACCAAAGATTCATGGAAACAATTAGTCCTAGCGACTGGTACACCATGCAATCTGCAGCCTATACCACTATGAGACCAGAACTAGATGGCACCCAGCTACCACTGTCAACCACTCAGAGGGGGATCTATGTAGGAGATCCTGGATAGAGAGGAAGAACAATGTGAAATAAAACCCAAATCATAAAAAAAAGAAAGTGGGGGGTGGGCAGGGCACCAGGTTTGCTGGTCTGAGAGAGCATGGTGGAATCACTGAGACTATGGTCCTAGCTGCACTTCAGGTCTGGAATTGAACTCACACCTGTGGCTTCCAGCCAAACAAAAGACAGGCATATGAGTTGAACATTTACCTGAGGTAGATACACTCCTTGGAGAGAACAATCATGGGAGAAAGAAGGGCTGTTTACGCAAAGGGAGACAGCTCAGGGGCAGAAGTGCACGGAGGGAAGAGGTAACCACTGGGAGGAAGTGGGAGGGGAGCTGTTGCATTGTGGTAAACTGTAGTCAATGTCATGAGACAAAGTGTGAACTGCTATATGGAAAGTGAATTTGCTCTGTAAACTTTCACCCAAATCACAATTTTTTAAAAAAAGGTGAAAATACAAACAGTAGAAGATAAAATAGATGAATGGAACCTTCTAAAAATTAAATTTTTATGTGCTTCAAAAGACTTCTCCAAAAGACTAAAAAGAGATCCTACAGATTGGGAAAAAATATTCGGCAACAACTTATCTGATAAGGGACTTATCTCTAAAATTTATAGAAAACACCAACACCTCAATACCAAAAAGACAAACAATCCAGCACAATAATGGCCAGAACCCATGAATAGACACTTCATCAAAGAGGATATTCAGGTGGGCAACAAACACATGAAGAAATGTTCACAATCATTAGCCATTAGAGAAATGCAAATTAAAACAACAATGAGAGATCATCTTGCCCCAGCACTTGTAGCAAAGTTCAACAAGACAGAAAATAACAAATTCTGGCAAGGATGTGGAGAGATTGGAACTCTCATAAACTGCAGGTGGGACTGTCAAATGATACAACCAGTGTGGAAAGCAGTATAGCAATTCCTTAAAAAGTTGGAATTAGAAATAATACTTGACCCAGCAATCCCATTACTAGGCATATATCCTAAAGAAGTGAGAGCCAGGACGAGAACAGACCTATGCACACCCATGTTCATGTCAGCACTATTTACAATAGCAAAAAGATGGAAACAACCTAGGTGCCCATCAACAGAAGAATGGATAACCAAACTATGGTACAAATACACAATGGAATACTATGCAACCCTAAAGAATAACATAGAATCTGCAAAACACCACATAATGTGGATGAATTTGGAAGACATTTTGCTAAGTGAAATAAGTCAGTCACAGACAGACAAATATTGTATTAGTCTTCTATTGTGAAAAGTCAAGGGAAGGTTTACATATGGAAGGAAACTTTCTTTGTTGGTTGCCAGGAGTGGAAGGGGAGAGAAGGGAACACTGTTAGATAGGTAGAGACAAGTACTGATTTGAGTGAAGGGAAGGGCAGTGCACCAATGTGAGTGATCAACACAATAGCATTGAGGAAGAGGAAGATATAGAGAGGTACATGGGAGATACAGACAACAAAGATGAACCCTTTTGCACATACAGTACTGTGTTGCCAGTGAAGGCAAACATTGATCTACAGATGGATAGATGGGTGGACAGGCTGAATGATCAGGTATGTCTAGGCAAGGGAGTGTGTCCATGACCGTGTGTGTATAGGGTTGGCAGATGATGTTCCTACAGGTGTATTTGTATGTTCTGTAAGAATGTCCAGGTATATAGTAGAACTGACAAGATACAAGGTTGTGGTGACTTCTTGATCACAGCCAACTACCCAGAGGGAACAAGTTATTGGACCTATGGGTTAGGGACCATGGTCACAGGGGACATCAAGCTCAATTGTTATAACATGCTACACAAAAACATTTTTCCACATCCTACTTTGGTGAATAGTGACTGGGATCTTAAAAGTTTGCAAGCGGTCATCTAGATGCAATGATGGGTCTCTTCTCATCCAGAGCAAAGAAGAGTGAAGAAAACCAAAGATGCATGGAAACAATTAGTCCAAAGGACTGGTAGATCATGCAGTCCTCAGCCTGTATGGCCCTGAGACCAGAAGAACTAGATGATCCCCAGCTACTACTGTCAATCCTTCAGAGGGAGATCTGTGTAGGAGATCCTGGAAAGAGTGGGAGAACAATGTGGAACAAAACTCAAAATTATATTAAAAAAAAAAAAAAAAAAAACAGGCTTGCTGCTCTGATAGAGCCTGGTGTAACCCCTAGGACTATGGCCCCTAGCTGCCCTTCACGTCTAGAATTGAACTCCTGTGCCTTCCAGCCAAATAAAAGACTGGTACATGGGGTGAATATTTACATTAGGTAGATACACTCTTTAAAGAGATCAATCATGGGAGAACAAAAGAGCAATGTATTCACAGGGAGACTGCTGATGGGGGTTGAGAGGAGCGCATGGAGGGAAGGACACAGGGAAGAGTTAGCTATGGGGAAGAAGTAGGAAGAGAGCTGTTACACTGTGGGAAATTGCAGTCAATGTCATGAGACAAAATGTGTATGAATTGCTGTATGGAAAATGAAATTGCTCTGTAAACTTTCAGCCAAATCACAATAAAAATTTAAATAAGTAAATAAATAAATATGCAAACTTTTTTAAAAAGGGGTGAAAATATAGTTTCAGGAGACAATAGAAGCTTCATAGCTTAATGATGAAAAGAATAAAAAGAAGTTCTGAAACAAAAAGAAAAAGCAAGGTATTGGATAGGAACAAGAAAGTGAAACAATAATATGAAAAAAAAATAGCTAATAGAATTATATATTCTATTAACCAATTTTATTTCTACTAAAAAAGATTTTGAATCAAGTAACTTAATTAAAAATTATTTTACAGTAACTTTTAAAACTAGTTAAATATTCAAATTACTAAAGTAACTACTTGGGAATTACTGAAGTAACTTTTAAAACAACTATTATAAGAACTTGCTGAAGACAGTATAGTAAATTTAAAGGGTTTTTTTAAAATTTATTATGCAATAATTTCTCCTAAAGTTTTTTTGCCAGGTTTTAGAAGAAAGTAATGAGAGAAGTCATAAACAAATAATTTCATTTGCATATAATAGCGTACTAGTTATCAAATGCCTCATCAGGGAAAAAAATTCTGATTTGTAGCATTTGTCAATTTCCATTTCATAAATGCTTCCACTATGGCCACTTTCAAGCTACCAGCAGGTAGTCACTCAACGTGTTTTTAGGAAGAGATGCACAATAGCACACCATTACTAGGTATTTTTAAGGAAACCTGGTGTACAGTGGTTACGCACTTGGCTGCTATGTTGCTGACTGGAAGGCTGGTGATTCAAACCCACCAGCTATCTACTGCACAGGAGAAAGATGTGGCAGTCTGCTTCCATAAAGCTTTAGCCTTAGAAACCTAGTGGGGCAGTTCTACTCTGTTCTATAGGGTCACTATGAGTTGGCATTAACTCAATGGCAATGGGATATCTTATTTCCACCAAACATATACTCAAACTCACTAACTCACTGCCGTCAAGTCAGATCCGACTCACAGCGACCCCTCCTTGGGTTTCCAAGGCAGTATCACTAAAGAAGTAGATTGCCCAATCTTCCTTCCGAGGAGTGGCTGGTGGATTTGAACTGTCAGCCTTCTGGTTAGCAGTC
>NW_006921826.1:4237280-4238473 GCF_000298275.1 Orycteropus afer afer | reverse complement strand
GGATTTGAACTGTCAGCCTTCTGGTTAGCAGTCAAATGCCTTAGGCACTATGCTACTAGAGCTCCCAAACACATACTAGACATAAATAATCTTGAGATCATAAATAGGAATAAATGTAGTAATTAGGAAGTGGTAAGATTTTACTATTTATTTCCTTTGCTTTTTAATATAATTGTAAGTTTAAAGAATTCACTTTTATATAAATTAGTTTTTCATAATGGCTTGCAAAATTCCTAAAAATTTAACAATTGTCTCTTGTGAGCTGGTACAAATCAGCACAATTTGGCGTCAGCACACCACTGTATGTTGTCAGCCACAATCATTTCATTCAGACACAGTTTAAATGGCCTTTCCCAAGCTGTCTCTACACAGACTCATCTCCTGTCAGTAAGAGAAACTCACTCTTTATTCTACCATATCCAAAACAGAATTCAAATACAACTGTTATTTTTTAAAAAATCTCTTTCCTCTTGGAAAATTTTTCTTTCTTTTAAATCAGTTTCATAACTGTGGTTTGTTTTTATTGACAATATCTCAAATTTTTGTAAACTTTTCAGATGAAAAGTAAACTTACTGTTTCATTTAAAGCCCTTAAAATATATAGAGATACTTCATTTCTTTTTTCGGAATAGAAACTAACTCCAAAAGCCTTTATTGTTACATGATTAAGTCTTAAGAACTGGTTTCTGCCCTGCAGAACGATAGGCATAGGGATAAAGTCATTTCAGAACAAATGAGTTACAAAAAGGTTGCTCAATAGTGGCATCATCACATATCATTTGGCCCACTTAAAATGTTTGACCCCTGGTTCTTGGCAGGCTGGCTTTCAGTGGATGTAGTATTATGTTATTGACACAAGGTGGAGCCAGTGGCATTGAGTAGATTGTGAGTCTTCCCTTTAAGGTCAAAAAATTGCAAAGTGATGACCTGATTCAGGACCACTGACGCAATTCTAAGGGAGAAAAGAATAGGCAGAACATTCTGCCTCCTCTAGGAAAGACCTGATAGGACACTATGTATGAGAGAGCATTTAAAGCAATTCAAAACTTTCTAAGCAGGATTTGAAAGTGATTTTCATTCACTTAAATGTGTACCATTCAAATATATACCCGTGTGCCATTCAAAGTGTAGCAGAAAACAAACAAACAAACAAAAAAAGTTCCTGCCCTCCTGGAGGATATTTTTCACAGATT
>NW_006921826.1:4220853-4233944 GCF_000298275.1 Orycteropus afer afer | reverse complement strand
CTTTGTTGAAGAGGGTCTGTGCAGTCCTTCTGCCTAGTCCACCATCTTGCTGGAACTCAGATTAACCTCATTTTGGAAAGGGCATGAAATAAGCTGTAATAATGGCTGAACCTCTATCTGCAGAACTGTTTTAAAATAAATAAATAAAGTCATTCCCCCACCACCACCACCACCAAAGGTCAAGTAAGGATCATTTTCCACTGTTAAAATTGATTTCAAAAACTTTCTGGTTCTAGTTTGTTGCAATGTTATTTCTTAACATAGCCCTATTATACTAGAGCTTGCAGGCTCCAGATGAGCTCTGTATCTCCTTTGTATTGTGGGGAAGGGGTAGGGTAGAAAGCCCTACAAAATATTGGACATTCCATAGAGAGTGATATAATAAGTAAATAATATAACAAAACAGTGTATTTATTTTGCATATTCTGTGGTTCAGGCATTGCCCTAAGCATGGTGATTACTGTGATAAATTAGATAAACAAGGTCTGTGCTCTAATTATCCAACTCAAAATCTGGTGGAAGTGACAGAAAGCATATACATAAACAAATAAGTATATCTGCTAATTTCAGGCAGATAAGTGCTATGAAGAAATAACCAGTACTGCCACCACTATCACCACCATCATCATCACAATAACAGTAATATACCTCTATTACCACTATGCGGTCTGGGCATCCTTCTCTTTTGCCTGAACAACTATAATATTACTCACTTTGTCATTCTACTTCTGCTTCCAATCGCAGCAGTCAGAGCAATCTTTTTTAATGTAAATCATATCACATATCTTCTCTGCTGAAAACCTTCCCATGGCTTCCAGTGCATTTATAATCTAAACACATTTTCATGGGAGCTCTGGTAGCATAGTGCATAAGGCACTTGACTGCTAACCAGAAGGCTGGCAGTTCAAACCCACCAGCTACTCCTCAGAAGGAAGATGGGGCAATCTACTTCCATAGTGATACTGCCTCGGAAACCCAAGGAGGGGTCACTATGAGTTGAGTCTGACTCAACAGCACATAACAACAACAACATAAGGATCTACCTAATTTGGCCTCTGCCAACCTCTTTGTCTTGATCTTATACTACTCCCTCATTACACTGCACCTACATTGTCCTCTTTGCTTTTCTCTAACAAGCTATACCTCTTCCCCTTCATGGGACCTTCACATTTGCTTTCCCCTAGTTCTTCACATGGCTGGCTCCTTCTAACCCTACAGATTTTAACTCAAAAGTTACCTCCAGAGAAGCTTTCACTGTCTGTGTGTGAGAGCTCCCTCACACATAATAGGGACTCAATAAATACTTGTTGAATATTGAATGAACTTGTAGAACACATTATAATTTGAAAACTTTCTTTCAATTAAAAAGCAATTTCATATAAATTAGCTCATTTAACATTAATATCAATCTGTATTAAAATTTCTATTTTAAAAAACAAGGAAATTGGGACTTAGGTTGTTTGTCTCACTTTGCTAGCAGCATTGCTAGTAGGGAGTAAAACTGGAAGTTGAAATCCATACTCTAACTCCTGGGATTCTGTCCCTCAGCCCTTTTTGCAATAGCATCTTCTTTGAAGGAATCATGGTGGTTAGTGTAATTTAAGGAGCTCTGGTGGCGGAGGGCCTGAGGCATTTGACTGCTAATCAGAAGGCTGGCAGTTCAAACCCACCAGCCACTCCTCGGAAGGAGGACTGGGCAATCTATTTCTGTAGTGATACTGCCTTGGAAACCCAAGGAGGGGTCGCTATGAGCTGGATCTGACTCCATGGCAATGAGTTTGGTTTTGGTTTGGAGTGTAATTTAAGGTGAAAAGTAGTGGCAAAGACTCAAATGCAATCTGGAATTACTATGCCTTTTGCATATTTCTCATAGATGTTTTGGTCAAAACAAGGGTTTAATGGATGTTTACTAAATTAAGTAAATAAAATATTTTAAAATTCTGAAAGATCTAAAAATCACAAACTAAGCATTGCCAAATGGCTGCCCACCTATTAAACAAAAAAGCAAAAAGCCCATTGTGCAGGAGTTCCCTTTTTAAAATATAATACTAAAATACTATTTGGCAAACACCACAGTAATAACTATTGCAGGCAAGATCCACAAATGTATGCTAAAATTAGTGGGCAAAAGTTTGAGGACAAATGGGATATTTGCCTGTTCCCAAAGCATCTCCCCCAAGATATTTATTAATTAAAAAGGGAATTACAAAGGGATCTTTATTAATTACAAAGAGAAAAATGGTAACATTACAGTGGGGAAAACCAGCACATACTAACTTAACCGAGTCATCAAGGTTAACATTAGTGATAAGACCCCTCATTATTTAAAATAATGCCATTATTTTAAAATTTGATATTTTTTTCAGTTTTTTTTTCACATTTTATTTTGAAATAATTTTAGATTTATAGAAAAGTTACAAAAATAGTACACAGTTTCTGTATATTCTCTTCCCAGTGTCTGCTAATATTAACATGTTACATAACCACAGTACAATTATCAAAATGAAGAAATTAACACTGGTCATCTAAGATGTACACAGGGTCACTATGAGTTGGAAATGACTCAATGGCATCTAACAACAACAACAGTAACATCTAAAATGCAACCAGCCTCCATGGCCCTGAGACCAGAAGAACTAGATGGTACCCAGCTAAGATGTCCACCACTCTGAAAGGGATCACAGTAGGAGGTCCTGGATAGAGTGGATGGAAAATGAAGAGCAAAACTAAAAATCTTAAAAAAAAAAAAGGTTCAATACACAAAAACTAATTCTAGATGGATCAAAGATGTAAATGTGAAACCTAAAACTACAAAGTTCAACAAATAAAAAATAGGGGCAAACTTAGGGGCCCTAATTTATGGCATAAATAGACTATCAAGCATAACCCAAAATAAACAAACAGGAGAAGATAAACTAGATTGGGACCTTCTAAACATTAAATTCTTATGTGCATCAAAAGACTTATCCAAAAGAGTAAAAAGAGAACCTACAGATTGGGAAAAAATATTCAGAAATCACATATCTGACAAAAGACTAATCTCTAACATTTATAGAAAACTCCAACACTTCAACATCAAAAAGACAAACAATCCAATTAAAAAATGGGCAGAAGACATGAACAGACACTTCACCAAAGAAGCTATTCAGGCAGCCAACAAACACATGAAGAAATGTTCATGATCATTTGCTATTAGAGAGATAGATGCAAATCAAAATAACAAGATACCATGTCACCCCAGTATTAACAGAAAAGTTCAACAAGACAGAAAATAACAAATGCTGGTGAGGATGTCGAGAGATTAGGACTCTCATACACTGCTGGAGGGACTGTAAAATGGTACAACCACTGTGGAAATCGGTATAGTGATTCCTTAAAAAGTTGGAATTAGAAATACCATCTGACCCAGCAATCTCATTACTAGGTATATATCCTAAAAATGTGAGAACCAGGACATGAACAGATATATGCATACCCATGCTCATCACAGCACTATTTACAACAGCAAAGAGATGGAAACAGTCTAAGTGCCCATCAATGGAGGAATGGATAACCAAACTATGCTACACACACACCACAGATATGCAACACTAAATATGCAACACTAAAGAATAACATAGAATCCATGAAACACTGCATAATGTGGATGAGCTTGAAGGTCATTATGCTGACCTCTCTCTTAGGTAAAAGACAAGTACTAATCTGGGTGAAGGGAAAGGAAATATAGTAAAAGTGACTGACAATACAATAACACTAAGGAAAAGGAAGATACAGAGAGGTGCACAAGAGGTACAGACAACAAACACAAACACTTTTACATACACAATACCACATTATCAGTAATAACAAACATTAACCTATGGGTAGATACATGGATAGACAGGCTGGATGATCAGGTATGTCTAGACAAAAGGGAATATATCCATTACCATATATAAGTTTGGCAGACAATATTTCTACGTATGTATTTGCATGTGTTATAAGAATGCCCATATAAATAGAACCAATAGACCAAAATTATGATAACTTCTTAGCCACAGTCAATTACCCTGAGGGAGCAAGTTACTGGGTCTGTGGGCTCAGGATCATGGTTGCGGGGGACATCAAGCTCAACATACTACATGAAAACATTGTTCTACATCCTACTTTGGTGAGTAACGAATGGGGTCTTAAAAGCTTGCAAGCAGCCATCTAGATACAACAATTGGTCTCTCCTGGTCCACAGAAAAAAATAATGAAAAAAAAAAAAACAATGACTCATGAAAACAGTTAGTCTAAGGGATTAAAGGGCCATGTGAACCTTAGCCTACATGACCCCCCCTGAGACCAGATGAACTAGATAGTGCCCAGCTACCACTGTCAATCACTCAGAAAGGGAGCAGTGCAGGAGATTCTGGATAGAGTGGAAGAAAAATGTGGAACAAAACAAAACAAAAAAAAAAAAGACCAGGCTTACTACTCTGATGGAGACTGGTGACATCCTGAGACTATGGCACCTAGTCACCTTTCAGGCCTGGAATTGAACTCACTCCCATGTCACAGACAGCCATATTTACACCAGGTAGATACTCTCCTTAGAACAATCAATCATGGGAGATTAGAAGTGCAGTTTGCACAGAAAGATAGCTCAGAGGGCAAGAATGGATAAGAAAGAAGGACATGACGTAAAGATATCCACAGGGAGGAACTGAGAAGAGAGCTATTACATTATGGGAATTGCAATCAATGTCATGAAACAGAATGGGTAAGAACTGCTGTATGGTAAATTTGCTCTGTAAACTTTCACCCAAATCGCAATTAAAAAAACCAAAACATTAAGTCAAAAAAAAAGAAAAAGGAATTCCTGTTGTCCCATATCCTTGTTTCTACTTGGTATTGTCAGACTTTATACCATTAGTTGGTTCTTCAAGTCTTTTTCCTATTTTTCTGTTTTGAAAAGAGCTCTCAGATGATTCTAATCTGCAGCCAGATTTAGAAACTAACTGCTCTAGTCCACACATCAATATATCTCCCATCATATAGCTCAAGTTTTCTTTCTAAAAACCCAAATCTTGTCTTAACACTTCTCTGCTTTTATTGGTTGGTATTGCCTTCATAATTAAATCCAGACTCTTTGGGGTATCAAACAAGATCATTCACTGAATGGTCCCTAATCCATCTTTACAAATTAATTTTCCAATAATTCCATACAGTTAGCTAAATATCCGCAGTCAATATTATTGATATTGTATATAGACAAAAGGCATTACAGAACCCAAATATTAAATACATTTTGTCCTCAGTAAGCTTATAACTTTTGTTGTTGTTGTTATTACATGCCGTGGAGTCAATTCCGACTCATAGTGACTCTATGCATAGCAGAACAAAACACTGCCTGGTCCTGCACCAGCTCCATGATCCTTGCTATATTTGAGCCCATTGTCACAGCCACTGTGTCAATCCATCTCGTTGAGGGCCTTCCCCTCTTTCGTCAACCCTCCACCTTACCAAGAATGACATCTTTCTCCAGGGAATGGTTCCTTCTGACAACAGGACCAAAGTAGGTGAGACAAAGTCTGGCCATTCTTGCCTCCAAGGAGCATTCGGGGTGCACTTCCTCCAGGACAGAGCTGTTAGTTCTTTTAGCAGTCCACGGTACTTTCCACATTCTTCGCCAGCACCACAACTCAAAGCATCAATTCTTCTTCGGTCTTTCTTATTCATTGTCCAGCTCTCACATGCATACAAGGCGACTGAAAATATCATGGCTTATGCTAGGTGCACCTTGGTTCTCAAGGAGACATCCTTGCTCCTCAGCACTTGAAAGAAGTCCCTTGCAGCCAACTTGCCAAGTGCTGTACATTATCTAATGTCCTGACTGCTGCTTCCATTGGCATTGATTGTAGAACCAAGCAATGTGATGTCTTTGACAACTTCTATCTTTTCTCCATTTATTGTGATGCTGATTATAGGTCCAGTTGTGAGGATTTTTGTTTTCTTTATATTGAGATGTAATCCGTACTGCAGACTGTATTCTTCAATCTTCATCAGTAAGTGCTTCAAGTCATCCTCACTTTCAGCAAGCAAAGTTGTGTCATCAGCGTATTGCAGGTTGTTAATGACTCTTTCTCCAATCCTAATGCCACATTCTTCTTCATATAGTACAGCATCTCGGATTATTTGCTCAGCATATAGATTGAATAAGTATGGGGAAAGGATACAACCCTGACACACTCCCTTCTTGATTTTAAACCATGAAGTGTCCCCTTGTTCTGTTCGAACAACAGCCTCCTGGTCAATGTACAGGTTCCTCATGAGCACAATCAAGTGTTCTGGAATTCCCATTCTTCTCAATGTCATCCACAATTTGTTATGATCCACACAATCAAATGCCTTTGCATAGTCAATAAAACACAAGTAAACATCCTTCTGGTATTCTTTGCTTTGAGCCAGGATCCATCTGACAGCAGCTGTGATATCCCTTGTCCCATGTCGTCTTCTGAATCCAGCTTGTCCCTCTGGAAATTCTCTGTCAATATATTGCTGCAACCATTTTTGAATTATCTTCAGTAAGATCTTACTTGTGTGTGATATTAACGATGTTGTTCAATAATTTCCACATTTTTGTGGGATCACCTTTCTTTAGAATGGGTACAAATATGGAACTCTTCCAGTCAGTTGGCCAGGTAGCTGTCTTCCAAATCTCTTGGCATACCCAAGTGAGTGCCTCCAGTGGGGCATCTGTTTGTTGAAATATCTCAATGGGTATCCCATCAAATCCTGGATCCTTGTTCTTTGCCTTGTTCTTCTAAGTTTATAACTTAGAAGAGAAAAATGAATGTAAGCTTTCAGTTAAAAACATAAATATGCATGCAGTTAGTTGTCAAAGGAAAGATGGCTCAAAATGAGGTCTCACTGGAAGATTAAAATTATTACAAAATGCACTCACTAGTTTTTAGAAGTAGGTATTTCAGCGTCACTTCTAAATAACTAAAAAAAATGAAACAGAAGAAGGCTATGGGTTAGGTGCTAGTGTTGTTACCATGATGTTAAATTAACCAAAAGCTTACTTGAATCACAGCACTTACAGACTGGCTTCTGGCATGGTTTCATTACTACATTGTCTTATGGCACCTCTAAATGCTGTTTCTAAGACCTTCAGAGATGAAAATAATAAATTCTCACGCTACTTTGGACCCTGCTACTATAACCAAATCTCCCTTTTGTAGCCACTTGAATAACACCCATACCAGTCCTATCTTTCTCGTCTCCCCCAATGAAAAAACAGATTTAGATATCTTGCCCTGTTAACCATATAGATGAATTTTTTGTCACTCCCTCTAGAAATACAGAACACTGAATTCTATTGACCCATTTGACTACTGTGAGGATGGAGTTACTTGCTCTGTATACAAGGTAGATCGAGCAGTTACTAACCTCTAACATACTTGCCTCCACTCTCTCCCCCACAAGATAAATTTGGGTGAGATTCTGAAAAACTCCTAGATTTTCTCATCAATTACAAATGTATCTGTAAATCCATGTCTAGCTTATGATTTGTGAAGGAGTCTTAAAGGGAGACATCCTTCATGACATGTTTGACAGGAGTAACAAAACAATGATGGCTCTTCTATACTTCATCAATCCCCTCTGATAAAAGGCCATCCTATTAACCAACTCAGCCCATAAAACCTAAGACATAGCTCACACCACAATACCTAAAGGACTCAAACCCTTGTTGGGGTTTCTGTGGCACAAACTCAATACCACCACTGTGTGGTGATAATGCTCACTGCTATAATAAACTCCATAACCTCCAGTGGTTTATCACAATAGTCACTGAGGTGACTTATATTAAATTCAGAATAGGTTTTCACTATCAACAGGTGGCTTTCCTCCATAAAATCATTCAGGGACCAAGCTCCTTCAATTTTGTAGCTCCATAATTTTCAACACATGGCTTCCAATGTTACCCTGTATGTATGTATCAAGTCAGAAAGAGGAAAAAACTGAAGGATCACACACAGGAAGTTTTTAATGGGCCAGGCCTAAAAGTGGCCCATGTCACTCTAACCAAAATCCCACTGGCCAAAACTCAGTCATGGGATCTAGCTAGACTATAAGTTACAGTCCCCCTCTATCTTCTAGTGATTCTGAGAATGATAGTCAGGAGAAGAAGAAATAGAATAAGACTCCCATCTTGACTATCACCTCCCTCCAGGACATAAATCACTAGCATTACCAGTAGGAGTAAGAAACCATAGAGTCCCAACTACTGGCCTAGAAATGGGTTAGAATTGCCTGACATTCAGTTCATACAAGTTTATCAGGATTTGGGGTAACTATGTCAGAAAGGTATGTAAGATACCTGCCAAATCCATAGCCCTTTTCTGAGTTTTTTATTGTATAGATTGTTTTGTTTTGTATCATTTAACCTGCCTCCCTAGACACAGGTGGTTGAATCAGAGATGGCCATTTAACAACAACAACAAAAACATGGCATCTCTCTACAGGACTACAAGGGAGACAGTCCTATGAGGTTGTCTATCATAGAGCTCTGCTCAACAGAGGCACACTCTACTGAACGTTGACAAATGCCTAACACAGATTTTTCTTCTTTCTTGTTTGAGAATTTGAAAGCAAGACATACAGTGAGGGATACAGACAGAAGAGAGATGGAAAGGGGATAACACAGAGAGAGAAGGTAGTAAGTAGAATTATAAGGTTAACAGAAGCCATGAGTAAGGCAAAGCAAAGAGGTAGGAGACACACAGTAGAGATTAGTCAGTAGCAAAGTAGGCAGAAGAATCTGGAAGAGAGGGAATAGAAGTAGATGAGTAGAGTCATTAGCATGTTAGATTACTAGAATTGATGTGGAGTCATCAAAATGTTCAAACACTGGAGCCCTGGTATTTTTTTGCTTAATGGCAAAAAAAAAAAAAAGTCATTCCAATATGCTGAGAGGTTTGAATGTCAGTGTGTTAAATTCTTCAATTTTTTTTTTTTTATTTCCCAATATATCCTTACAATATAAACCAACATTAACTGAGAAAACGTAAAGGTTATCTGTTACCATGTAACCTGAAAGAGCAAGGCCATCACAATGATGAAAGGAAGCCAGATTTCCAGACATGCCTAGGGCCATCTGAGTGCATAGAAATCCTTTCTTAGTTTATGTCCATTCTGTCTTTCAAAACTAATGGAGATACTACTATGAACTATTCTCTGTTATGTATTTGCACTGTCTTTCAAATTTAATAGGGCTGACATTTTCAAGGGAAGCCAAATATTTCATTTCCTATGCTAAGGAGAATATATTGGGACTGAAAGAAGTAAGAAGTTGGGAGCCACAGAGGGTATACGAGAATGATAAACTAAGAGGCCCTAGGAAGCACACTACCTGAGACCATCCAATCCTCACAAAGTCTCCGGCTCCCAATTTCTGTAACCTGTGGTAGTTAAGGTTGTGTGTCAATTTGGCTGGGCTGCGGTTTTGAGTGGCTTGGCAACTGGATGTAGTTATTCCCCATGATGAGATTGTAATCACTTCTATGGTAGAATTTGCTGGGAGCACCTAATCAGTTGAAACAAAATTCCTTTCAGGGGGTGGCCTGCTTCTAGTATATATAGAGAAGTTTTGAGATTGGTCTCTAGCTTTTGGGCACATTTAGATCCTGCATTTGGTGGAGTCTTCATCTCCAGTTCCTGGACTTGAACCTGTGGCCTTCCATGTTGTCTATTTATCTTGGGATTGTGCTATTTTACCTGTCAACTTTGGGTTCATCAGCCTTAGCAGCCAGTAGCTGTATGAGGCAGAAGAAGCCTTAGCTCCAGTGGGTCTGGAACATTCAGATTTCCAGCCTCCTGAAGAATAAATTCCTGTTTGTTAAAGTCATCCACTTGTGGTATTTCTGTTATATTATCATTAGAGAATTAAGATATAGCCATACAGCTAACTTTGCACCTGATATAGATGATACAGTAAATACAACAAACAGAAAGCTATAAGGCAGAGTCCACCAAAGGTGGCCTCCAAAGATATGGAATGCAGAAAGGATCTTATCAAAATAGCTCAACAAGCAGCTTGAATCCAAGTGTTATTTTTCTGTCATGATATCATCCTAGTAAGTCTGGGACATAGTCTACATCTAAAGTCCCCACACCCTTTGTGATGCCCTCCAGTATACTAACCTTAGGACATTTATGTGCTTAGCTCTAAGTTTGCACTGGAATGCTACATCCATTTTAGACCCCTGGATGCTACCGAAAAGACATAAAAATCAACTTTATCATGGGTCTGATGCCACTCTGTGGGATTAGTACCATACTATGAAAGTACGCAACCATTTGAATAATAATAATAATAATTAGGTAAGAAAATGCTTTTTTTTTTGGTATATGCATAGGATATTTCTGGAATGATCCCTGGAAACTAGTACTTTGGTTTCATCTGAGGAGAGGAACTACGTGGTTGGTGGAAAGAAGTTGTAGGGACTTTTCTCTATACTTTGTTCTCATTGACTTTTAACCATGTGAATATATAATCTATTCAAAAATATATTTTCTAAAAAATTTGAATCCCCTTTCTGCTTAGGAGCTTTGGTAGTATGGTGTTTAAGGCATTTGGCTACTAACCAAAAGGTTCTTGATTCGAACCCACCAGCAGCTCCACAGAAGGAAGATGGGGCAGCCTGCTTCTGTAAAGATTTATAACCTTGGAAACCCAATGGGAGTCACTATGAGTCAGAATCAACTCAATGGCAGTGAGTTTGGTTTTTTGGTTTTCCTGCTTACTCCCTTTATACCACCTAACTGCTTAAACTACAATGATCTCTATCAAATCTTATTTGCCCCATCTTCAACAAACTCCTTTTCCAATCTCAGTCAGGGTAAGTTTCTTACCTATTCTTCCACTGTCCTACTCTCAAAACTTAATTATGTAGATTAACAAAACCTATCTTCTAAAAAGCAAATCAAATCTTCCCCTTTAGGAAAATGTAGGAGAAAAGAAATAAGGATTACAGAATTTATTTTTTAGAAATATGGTAAAGGAGTAAGGTCTTTGAACAATCCCATATTAATAATTCTAGCCCTATCACAATTATAGTAGCATAATACTAAAATAACCCAAATTTCTAAAATTAGGAGATAAACTATGGTATAATCACATACTGGAACACCTTGCAGTCATTAAAAATTGTGGTATAAATTTATAAATTGTAATTCAAGTACAAAGTAGTCAAGCATTACGCAAACATTTCAAACATGAGAAGAAAAAAAAACCACCCATGAGTACTTGGCGGCGGTGGGGGGCAGGGGAGAAGGAGGAAACTTGACAAAGAATCCAGACAGCAGAAATGAATCAAAATAAAGAATTCAAGGATGGGTAAAATGGTGGTTAGCAGTAATTTAATTCAAATATAGAAAAAATATACTAGAAAAGTATGTGGATATTAACAAAGTATGCATATTCTATCTTGTCAGTGTAAAAATTATAATATACCTCAGATAAATTGGGAACTGGGGGATTAAAGGTGGGAGGAATTTTGAGAGTGCTAATGTCCTCACTTTCATACTTGAAACAAGCAGTTTAAGAAATACATTATGATTACTATCTCTTCATTTTTCTCAATACCTTTTCTGAACTTGAATAATGTCTTTCATGGCCAAAAAACATTTGAGATTCCAAAATTTCCTCAAGCAAAATTAATTATTTTTGTGCACAGCTATAGATGAGTGGGTAAGCAAAATGTGGTGCATACATAAATGGAATACTACTCACTTGACTGCTAACCAGAAGGCTGGATGTTCAAACCCACCAGTCACTCCTCGGAAGGAAGGTTGGGCAATCTACTTCTGTAGTGATACTGCCTCGGAAACCCAAGGAGGGGTCGCTATGAGTCGGGGCCAACTTGACGGCACATAACAACAACAACAACAACTCAACCATAAAGAAAAATGAATTCCTGAAATATTTTGGCACTTGGATGAACTTGGATGATATTATGTTGAGCAAAATAAGTCAATCACAGAAAAGACAAATATTGTATGTTCTCACTTTTATGAAAGGGCAACAATAGGTAAATACACAGAGACCAATAGGTAAATACTTGGAGTGAGGGGGGAGCACTCCATAGGTATCAGTCACCTTTTATTTATGATAATGGGAAAGGTGGATGAAGTTTGCACAGCTTTACTTATTCAATGGATGTCAATAAGATATACACAAGAAAAAAGGATGAAGATGGCAGAACAGACAGACAAGCTACACAGATCCTCTTCAACAAAGAAAAGAGAAACCAATTGACACAGATACAGAAGATAATCCTAGAATCCTGAGCTTTGAAAGAAAGGATACAGAAGTAGATTGAATGCCAACTAGTATAAGAACCTGAATGAAAACAGTGAATAAAGGAGACAAACGGAGCTGTGGACTGTCAGCCATCCTGATGGTGTAGACAGTGTGAATATTTACAAGTGGTGTTAGGACCTGGGCCAATAACCTAAAAATTGGCATTGCTCACCAAAGGCCATGTGGACAATAGCACTCATGGCTGACAACTAAAAAGAGAAACACCAAAGAAGGAAACAAACCGAGCTGTGAACTTTCAGCTGTCTGGAGGGCACAGCCATTTTGAATATTGTTGGTTATACATCTCTACAGTGGCATGGCCATTTTGGATATTTAAAGCAGCAGCGCTGGGATCCCACTGACCTAAAAATAGGTTCAGTTGCCGAGGACAGCACAGGCAACCACACTGGAGGCTGGACACTGGAAAGGTACAATATTCACCTTGTTAATTTTATACCCTACACCCTTTTGGTGAATGGAGGTGTGGCCATCCCCCACCTCCACCCACCTCTGGACCAGCAGGAATTACATCCCAGAATGTGTGCTCTGATGGAGCCTGGGCACCAACATATTTTTGTGTTGGTTTGTTTTTAAATTATTCTTTCTTTCTTCCTTTTTATTTTAATTCTTTCATTTACCCTTCCTGGGTTCTAGTTTTTGGTTTTGCTGTCTCTTCCCTTTTCCTAGTTCCTATCTTTTTTGTTTCTTTGGTTCCTCCCATCCCTTGTTTTTCTTTTTGCATTTTTCTTTTTTTTTTTTT